>NW_027263535.1:4606213-4686331 GCF_042370955.1 Sodiomyces alcalophilus JCM 7366 | reverse complement strand
GGGGGGGGGGGGGGGGGGGGGGGGGGGGGGCAGACGCACCGATAGCTTCCCTAGGTGACTCGATCCCCGGCCCCGGAGGCTCTACAGCCAGGGCGTGCTGGGGGTTCATTTGGGGGTTTGAAGTTGCCACAGGCCCTGGGTATGGCTGAGTAGAGAGGGCGGGAGATGACGAAGACGAAGCGACCTTCGAGCCAGCGGTAGAAGCCCGTGATGAGGCTTTGGGACGTGCATCTGAGGGTGGCGCTTGGTCGACGGGGTAGAAACTACATTCCTTCTTGAGGCGGATGCAGTTGACGCACCGACCCTGTTCATCAGACGCGGAGGGGATACACCGTATCTTGCGCCGCCGGCAGTGTCCTAGACGCAATGTTTAGTTTAGTCTGCGCCATCCTCCGATATCTCGCTATATTTTCCACATGACAACTCACCACAAGCTACTGATGTACGGTGATAGCCTAGTTTATTCTTCTTCTTCTCCCCTGGTAAGCCGATTTGATGATGCTCCGAGGCGTTGCTAGAGTGGGGCCTGACGTTTGGTGAGGACACAGAGCGCTTGAGCTCCTCGTCGGCCTGTGACGAGGAATCCCTCCGATCCTTGAGCGAAGATGTCTCGTGGGACGGGGGCGTGTCAATGGACGCCGAAGCCCCGTGCCCGGAGACCGTTGTGGCTCCGTAGCTCGGCAGGTATCCGGATGGGGCCAACCCCATGCCTGGCCCGTCGCTCAGTGGTAGTGATGTATGTGAGTGGTAAGGGTAGGCCATGGTGGCGGTTGTCATCTGCTGAAGAGCGTCGGGGTAGTACCCAGACGTCAAATAGTCTGAAGGAGGTGCTCGAAAGACGGCGGCCATCCAAAACTCTCCGCTGCAGCTATGTTCACGTTGATGTGTGAGATGTCTCCTTCTTGATTCCTGCCCTCTGGTGATCCTATTGGTCGAGTTGCCTTAGATTCGGGCCGCAGGTAAGTGTCTAAGACAAGGTTAGCAATGCTTCGCCCATGATTAAGGAGCAAGTGTAAGAATGTTTTCTTGGGGGAGGGTAGGATGAGGGCAGATGCTGAGTCCGAGTCCTATCTATACGTGTGGTATCTGAACTGGACAACGCTATCGCATCTGTCCGTCCGAACTCCTTCAAGATAGATATGAAGCAAAGGCATATGTATGGATAGAGTTCAAGTGTCAAACTGGTCAGGCGGACGGGATATGTGTGAAGAAGGGGGGTGCCTCCTACCGTAAACTCTGCAAGAAAGTCCAAACACGGTTGATGAATCTTGGGTGCACCTCGTCGAGATTTCCGACTCGCCTGTTGTCGTCGTTCTCAGCACCTTGCTTCTTTTCCTCCACCTAGGTCGTGAAGTTGGATTTCTTTCCTTCCCTGGACTGCTTGTCCTCTTTCACGTTTTTTTTTTTTCTTCGCGTTCGATCTCTCAGGAGCTGTCTCTCCTATTCGTTTCTTCCGCCCGTCTCAAGATAGCTGTGTTCGTGATAGGGGCCCGGTTGCCCAGTTCGATAAAGGAGCGTGTCGCAGTGCAAGGAGTCTGTTGGACTGCTCGGGGTTCGAACCTTTCAGATCGTTCGACCTGGAATCTTCGACAACCCAGTAACAAGGCAGTGAGAAATCAAGTGGTACGTCGCCCTCACTCCTCGAGATGTCGATTCTCCCACTGTCCAATGTCGTTGCCTTGGGTTCTGGAACCGTGGTGTAGTGGCGAAGAGTCGTCAGGTGAGCGAGTGAAGAGATGTCAGCCTAGGTATTCGCGTGCTCGAGCCTACGCCTCCGAAGTACAGGGCAAGACGGTCGGTCACCTCGAGGCGGCGCAACAGTGTCAGGCGTCGGTGCAAAACGTGAATGCGCTCCGGTGAAGTTTTGTCTTGAAGCCGAGATTTCTCGTCGAAGATGTGGTAGCGGGACGCGCTCCGATGAGCAGGGATGTGCCGGTTCTCGACGTCGAATAACAGCGGTGATGTCCGATTAAAACCCGTATCCGTATATGGGTATGTGGTGGAATTGATGTGGACTGCGCCAGATGGCGATGTTGGGTTCCAATACTTGCTTTTCCCCCGGTTTTTTTTTCTTTTCCTTCTTCCAACCCCTTTTCCTCCAACAAATTGACACGACTGTTGAAGTTCAAGACTACAATGCAGTATATTGCGGTCCAAGACACCAGGGTTACTGCGTGTTGTGCCCAGCTGACACCGTATTTCTGTGTAGCTGAGGCCTCGTATGCCTACTGGCAGGATAAGCCTCTCAGCTGGCTATAATCCCCAGTGAAGTACTCACTTTGGGAATGTTCGCCTACCAGCGAAGATGGTGGTTGGCCGCGGGCTCGTGGGTCTGGGTTTCGCAGTGTCTAGATGGTTGGCCAGTCGAGTTGATGTCTCACTCGAGAAGAGACTCGCGGTGAATCAGCGACTAATCCACCTGACAATTTCCGTATTCTCTTGAGATTCGCTGCCGATGTGTAGCCGCTCCGTTGGATTGTTTGGTGAAGAGGTTTCTTTTTATGCGTCTTGACTAAATGGAGTGTTTCCTCGGAGGAGACTCCGGGGCCTGTATGTATGTACTGGCCAAGAGTAGGCGGTATGAAGAGTCTGGGACACAAGAAGATGGATGTCTCGCAAAATGGGAAAAAGAAATGGGATGTCAGCGTTGGCGAATGCGTCGTAGACTAAGGCTCGGCGCGGGTTGGTGTTGACAGCTCCACAAAGCGTTTCCCGTCTTTAGAACACACGCTTCAGTATATATGGAGAAGGGGCCGAGAAGAGGATAGGGTGTGGCTGGCGGGACAGAGGGCAAGTGAGTATTTAGGCAGGCAGAGGTTCTCCAGGAAGGGGGACGGCGAGAGAAAAGCAGCAGGAGCAGGGGAGGCAGTAATAAGAGGCAGAGGCCGTCCCGGCACTCTAAGAGAGATTCTGACAGTATGTATTCCATAACAAGACCATGTAAAAAAAATTGTGCATCGTGGACTAAGTATGGTTGGGAAACCAGAGGCGAGACAGGGGTACCTATGGGGAAAGCAAGGGTGTTCTGGTCTGGGCGGCTCTCTGACTTCATTCTACAGCATCTTTTTGCTTCGGCGGGACTGAAACGACCAGATGGTGAAGAAACGAGCAGGACGTCGAGGTTCGTAGCATGGATCAACTTCTTCAGCTTGAGATGGTCGACGGATAGACCTCGCAGATCCTTGCTAGTTGCTCATCTCCCCGCCAGCACATTATCCGAACTGGTCCCTCCCAGGCAGGGGGTCGTGAATAGAGGCAGGGGGGGCGGGGTCCAAAGCCGCTGGATGCATCCACCACCAAATTGGCATGCTTCTGGGTCGTCTAATTCGTGCCAGTAGATATGCACACGTTGAGAGTTCAATTCCCAGGAGGATGACATAGCAAATCAGTCGGACAACGTACGTCGATGATAAGAGCCTGGTTCGCCGCCGCCTCGTCTCCTTTGACTGGATGATCTATCAACCAACATCACTCAGGCCAGTTTCGAGCATATTCTGATGTATGGGGATGGGCATTAGGTCAGCGCAAGACTGCCAGTCGTGGAACCCTCTCGAGCCATGCTCACGCTTGGGGGAATCAACTAAGCCAGCGTGTGGTGCTGCTTGCTACATTGCCGAATGTCTGCTCCCCATTCTGGGGCCATTTCACGCTCATTGGCACTCTGGCGGCGGGCAAGAACACGCGGTGGCTGTTCTGAAATCGGCATGCGTTGTGTGTGTGTGTGTGTGCGTGTGTGTGTGTGTGTGTGATTTGGCCCTTTTGGTCACGCCCCTCCCTCCGTCCCTTTAAGCCCTGGCTTGGGATTCGACAAGTCATGGGAGGGGCGGACAACGTGGGCGATGCTTCATTTGGCGGGTGGCGGTTTCCGGAGATGGGCGAGATGGATGACGAACGTAAGGCTTAGGTATTAGTTAGTGTTGATAGATAGATGGGGTGCGTGCAACGTACATACAACGTACGCACACATGTGGGTTTCTCTTAGATCTGACTTTGGGGCTCGACTTGCCTCGCTTCTCCGTTGGAGATAGGGAAGAGGGGCGATGCGACGAAGGGAGACCCCCCGTGAGGTGTCCAAAACAACGAAAAGGTCCCAAAATCTGTCCTAAGCTCGACCGTCATACTACACTTTGCCCTTCTCGTCTGTTGCGGGGGAAGACGAGCGCTAGGTACCCGAAAGGTCTGTTCTCTATCGCAAATCGGCTTCTGGTCCCGGTCCACTTTGGATGGTAGGCAGGGATAAAAAGTGCCATGGGTGGGTCGTACGGTACCTTGAAGATCGCGCCGGAGCGAATCTGTATCCGCACTTGTCAGAAGCGCCTGTCAAGGATCCGCCGAGCCGGAGTACGCCGGCGTGCCTTGGCTCTCGCCTACAGGCAAGGGGCTCCCTGCAAGAACGCACATCCAGCTCCGCAGTTTTCTTTTCAGTACACTGCAACGTACAACGTACAACGATGTACGTTGTACATACTTTACCCTCAGCGAAGTGAGATGGGGTGTGTATGTATGTGCATTTGTGTGAGTGAGTGTGTGCGAGGATGGGTGGGTGTGGTTGTGGGTGTGTGTAAGAGAGAAGAAGAGAGAAAGAGAGAGTGTGTGTACGAAATACACCTGCAGCAACCTGTCTAGCGCAAAGTATTGAATACTTGCATATGTGAAAACCCCCGATAACAGAACAGGCGCTATCGTCAAGCTAAAGTCCCCGCAAGAAAAGGAGTCCTTGGGTCAGTGGATAGAAACCCGAGCCAGACATATGGCACTGGGACCCCTCGGGGTCAGTTCCAACGATCCAACACGAACACTTGGGTTTGGTCCCGTGGGCCAGAACTGGGCCAGATGCTTTGCTTGCATTCGACAACGGATACCAGAACATACCGACGGCCATGTGGCCGGTGACTCTCCATGTGGCCATGCGAGGACATTCTGGCCTTGACGGGCTGTTATCAGCCTAATAGGGCAGGTGCCCCTCCGTGCGTTGCGTTGGCCTGTTTTGTTTCCTTTGCTCTCTGCGCTGCGTTGCGCCCCATCGTGTTCGCAAGATGCCACTGCCATTCCCACCCCCAGGGGACTATCCTTTGATGTGCAGGATGCAATGCCTGTGTCGTTGATGGGTCGATGACGAAGGTCGAATTATTATGGCGCCACATGAGACGAGAATTTCTCGACTCGCTATGAGTTGTCGATGAATATTCATGACTATGGATTGGATACCGTCTCCATGGCCAGCAAAGTCCACATTGTCCTCGTCGGGAACCTGATTCTGTCAGTGAATTTGCTCTGTCGACGACTCTCGTGGTTTCAACTTCTCGCCGCTGCCAAGACGTACAACGTACAAAGTAACCTGATTTCCGGCGAAAGTTGACCTCGCTCCGTCCAGCTTACCAGCTCCGCTCCATAAGTGAAGGAGCCACCCTTAACCACCCTTACCCTGCATCCTGTGCAGCGTGGGAAGCCCGAAGTGGGTTTGTATCAATACCGGTGGGAGGAGAGCAATTAATTCGACGTCTCCGTTGTGTGCTCGAAATGTGGGTCATCTCTTTCCACCACCCCTACCCCGTTACGGACTCCTGTTGTAGTAAGGCGTGCATCGTACGCGCCGTATGTTGTGGTGCACTGTAGGTATGTACAATCGATCGGGGTGATGTGCAGCTAGGATCCGCCGGCTGACCGAGGGAGTTCCCTAGTCTCCGTGCCATGGCTGTTAGGTACCGAAGTGAAATTCCTCTCCGAGGTGACATTTCGCCGCGTCGAGAGTGCATACGCATGACGCCGGGGACGCAAAAGCCAGCTTAACTGCTCTTACCAGATATCTGTGATCAGGAAGGGGCCAGACGAACAAATACTGGGTGTGATGTGATACTCCTCACAGGACCAGAATTCAGAACTGATCCAAGGCACCCCGAGAAAACAGGGAAGGATCAAAACGTTGGAATCACCTTGTTAAGGTAATCCGAGAGACAGACGCGCAAGGGAAGGAAGGGGGAGGCGAAAGTCAAAGCTCCTTGCCCCTGTTCCCATGACTACAACGCATGTATGTACGACGTACCGTACATACGTTGTACGTTGTAGGTACAGTCCCCAACAGGTCGCAAGTACAATGTACGTTGTAATGAACATGGACCCTTCCGAGTACAACGACGTTGTATATATGCACATATCCAATGTACAACGCATCTTAACACCAGGCTGTTAAGATCTAGTTGGCTCACAGGTCACAAAATACCTGGCTCATGCAGGTGCCTGTGTCGACGACGACGACGACGAAAGCCGGGATATCTGTCCGTCAGCAGGAAAGAAGTGCTAAAGTTTTCCGAAGCCGATTCATATCCGATGCCGCCTAGAGATGTGACAAGGCCCCTGGGCGTTCAACTGAACGTCCTCGACAGCCCAGCCAACCAGAAGGTTGCATGGAGGACTGGGGATCAGAAATAGTGGAGTGAACCATTCGGATTGATTGGCATGCATCAATGGTCGGCGAGGTCGTTCCAGTTCACTCCACAAATCGGTCCTGTTCAGCGGGAAGACCCGAAAGCACGACAGTGGCACCCCCCCCCCCCTTTTTTTTTTTTTCCTTTGGAGTGATTCGGGGCCGACTATCTCGTGTGAGAACTTGCTCGTGCTTGATAACCTACAAAGAGGGTTTTCTTTACGATGTAACTTCCCTAGACATGACGGAAGCTGCTCGATAGTGTCGCTCTTTTGCTCGAGTGGGTTTCTCTGGTGGCCCCGCCAAACCCACCAGGGGAGGACAGGTACCAATCAATGGCAATTAGACCGGTATCGGACCTACTCGTGGTGGCTGCGGATGGAATCGGCCACAATTAGACGACCCACTAACGAAAAAACGGGAGGCCTGCACCTCTTACCTATACTGGTATCCCAAGTTGGAAAGGGGCCAAGTATGAAATAAGCCATCAAGACGACTACGTTGTACGTTGTAGGTATTGGAACCAGGATGATCGCCTGCCCATAAGAACCGAGATTTAGAGTTCGTAGGGACGACGCGGCCCGGTCGGTATCTTGTGGTAAGGGAATCCCCGTCGCTGCGAAGCTCGCGGGGCAGATTTGTTTGGGCCGGCTAGGTCAATCGGCCTAGCCCAGCCTGTAGGTACAGCGTATTACATATGTACAGTAGTAGTAGGTAATAGGTAATTACGTTGTAATAGGCAAGAGGTAATAGGTAATACCGTTATAGTCAATGGCGTTCGAAAGCCGGGGTGTAGATTATGGTTCGGCAAATCGGCCAACGGCCCGAGTGTCGAACAAATGGTTCGTCTACGGTTACCTCGTACGTGGCTTGAAGAAGTGCCGTTCCGAGAAGTTCCAAGAATCGCATGGTGCGAGGTTGACACACCTTGACGAATTCGATTCCGTCGGGTAAAGCTGGACGTCGATGTCTCTGGACATGGATCATTTGGCATTGCAGCGTTAGATCAGAGCTAGGAAGAAAAGCGAGATGCGTGGCTGATCTCAGAGCGCATGATTGGCTAGGCAAGAGAAGTCCTGGCTGAAGGATGCGGGAGATGGAAGGTGGGAAAACGGGAAAGAGGAGAAGGGGGGAAAGGGAAAAGGGGGGAAAAAAGAAAAGGAAAAAGAAAAAATAAAGAAAGGAAAGGAAGAAAAAGGGGGAGGCCGGCACACCGGGTCCTCGCCATTCAAAATTTCGATCTGAATGCGAAATGACCGCATTTCGCTGATCGACAGACCTCACTCACGACACTGAAACAGGGGTACTAAGAGTAAACGCGACCACGTTGTTTCGTTTGAGAAATTCCAGGGAACAAAGGACACTAAAAGCTCAAGGGCAATAAACGTGCGACGAAGATCCGTGGTCGTGGTGGCGATTATTCCCAATTTCGACATGGTTGATGTGATGGAGGTGTGAGTGATGCAGTGTTCTGCGGACAACTAAGGCAGGTGAACAGGAACTACTGAACTACTAGATCCAGAGGCTGCGGAGGAAGGCTTCTAGAAACCGCTCGTGGAAGGAGCGGGTCGATAACGCCACGGAGGAACCTACAATATCGCCGGATGATCAAGTCATGTACGTTGTAGGTATTTTTATTTTTTCCTTTTCTTTTCTTTTCCTTTTTTGGAACAAGAGAGCAGGTAATACGACGTCGTCGCCTTACCCGGTGATATACAACGTAGATGGTGGGTGATATCATTGCAACTGTGGACGGTCTTCCAAGCGTCGGGCGATTGCCAAACGCGAGATGGCGCGAGCCGAAACGTGGTATCACGGCATATCTAGCACGTGGAGTTACGGTGGGCTGGGTGAACGACGCTCCACTACAACGTACAACGTACCGTATACCACGCCGTAGGTTTATTGATACTACCCAAGATAGAGGGTAGTAGCGACGACACACGACTGGATCATACCAACCAGAGATGATCAGTTCTGGCAGAATAGGTTATGTCTTAGAAGCTGTTAGAATGCCCTGAAATCAACCGAGAAGATCAATATGGACGCGGCCGCGGTTCGGTAATTCTGGGTGGCGGAGTCAAAAGGGACAAGCAAAAAGGCCAAGGCGGTGAACGCTCAAGACCATCTTCGGATCTATTAATGTACACACTAAGTAAGGTACGGAGTAGGTGTCTGTCTCATGAACCAATCAGGATTCTGACAAAAGAAATTATTACATCCGATTCGAGGGTCCGCACTACCGTAAGTGGGTACGTACAAAAGTACCCTTAATCCATCTACCGTTTCAAGGGCACGTAATTAGTATACGAATATTTCCATTTCCATCTCCATTTCCATCCATCCACGTTCCTCTTCAATTCCTCATTGTCGACAGGACCTCAAAGCATCAGACAACACAGTCCACAACACAATCCAATTCCTCACCATGGCTGCCTGTCTATCTTCATCACTTGGCTCACCATCCTTTTCACTCATTTGGCCACAGTATTCTTTCCCAGCTCACTGGTGAAGAACGACAAACAACCCCCCACGTGTCATTAACATCGTCGTCCTAGCGTGCTACCCGTGCAGATCGTCCAACGCCACGAGCTTCAGATGAGCCATGCGTCGTCCGTCACCGAAGTTTCGTCCACCTTGCTTCTTTTGTACAAGTTGCACGCCGTCTCGGCTCTTGAGTTAACCCCCAATCGAGGCAAAACCAAGCGAGCTCGCCCCGCTTTCTTCTGTGCATACTAAAAGTGGCAGGGCAAAACCTTCTCATCTGTCAATGTCATCCTTGTTCAGGCAATAGCAGCGAGCTTAGCGCCATGTACGTACGAAAATACCTACGTTGAAAGGCCAGACGCAAATACTCGATCTGTCACGACATCACGCTGGCCGCCTGCAGCAGCCAAGAACAGGGTCATTCCCGGGACATTGGACATTTTGGCTCATCGAGCCTTCGACGACACCTACGAATTCCTCAACGAAACAAGAATTTCCAAAACAAAACAAATCTCTTCCATGCACCTCACCTGAACTTAGAGTCCAGGTCAATACCTAGTCACAGCACAACCTGCCATATGCATGGATTCCTTCTGTTCTGCACCCCAGGCAAGGATCTCCCCCGCCTTTACCCCGTGTCTCCTCTACCTCCTTCACCTTACCGTGTCCCGTGCTCTCTGTCTACAGTACCCCCCGATATTTCACAGGAATGCCGAGCTAGTTGCCTATCATTCGCTGCAATCATGCTACGACCCTCAATCCCCGCCATTCCGTCACTCTCGACCTCAGCTCCTTTGCCTGGCCGCTCACCACTTTGGCTGGCGTGCCGACTCTTCCCCAGAAAGGACGATGGCGGCTGCATGGCCGTATCCACCGGTGTCTAACGAGGTCGGCGTAGGTCACGAGAGCACTGACTGGGTCGGCAAGACAAAGTGAAGGAATTTGGTGTCCGTCCTTGGTGAATTCCGAAGCCATTCTGCGCCCTTGTCAGGATTGCAAAGCTCTCTCGCACTTCGCGGTGCGAAGTCACAGTCGCTAACTGGCCAGCTATCCCTCTTTTCCCTGGGGTAGATGGGCAGAAGGTGGAGGCTGATCATACGTTCAGTGTCTCGGATTACTACTCCGGCGTTGTACTGTTGACCGTTGAGTGTCGACTCGGTTCTGTTGCCAGTCTCATGGCCATGAATTCCCTATGCTCTCCGCTTCTCAGGACCCGACGTTTTCGGGGTTCCAGCCACTCTATGCAACGAACGTGATCCTTGAGCCACTATGATAAAACGAAAGGAAAACTGGGAAAAAAGGGTGATTTCTCCCTGAGTAAGATAATTCCCGAATTCTTACTTCCTAGCCTTATCTGGTCAATGGCAAAAGGCAGTTCATTTCACTTGTGGACGACTATGAAGCAGGTCCGTCATGCAATGTCAGCCGAAGGGTGTGCAAGAGGAACCTGTCGGGCAATTCCGCGTGCCAGACTCAGGCAGGTAGTTGAACCAGGTGAACCAGGTGCACCGCCATCACGAAGTGTGTGACTCGATGGGAAATCTCAATCCTCCCAGCACGGATCGAGACACCTTTCGCGTGGAGGCAAGCAGCGCCATGTGGTTTAGAATACCTGATGCTGCTTTTGAAACGCCACAAGAACTAATCCAACGGTAGAGAGAAAAGTACTTCATACGACGGCCGAACACCGTGCCAACCAAGGCGCCTCAAATTACGACTTGCCCCGCAGCTCCAACTGCGATAGCGGCTGCGGCTGCGGCTGCGGCTGTGGCTGCAACTGTGACGCCAGTCCCGACTCCCGACCTTCGCATCGAAGCAGGTTACCGTCCGTGCTTACTCGCCCGAGCCATACAGGCGCACATGGACTACTACTACCATCCGGCCGTATCCCGGGGACAAGACTTCGGCAAGGTCGTGGAGAAACCCCCGTCTTACCCAGACAGCCACCGGGTCACTGGCGGCACGGGACGGGTTGTGGGACCATCTTATTGGACAGTGCGGCGGGCGCGAAGACGGGAGCGGAAGCGGGAGCAGGAGAAAAGTAAAAGGAGGCGAAGACCCGGACGGCGTGGCTTCGGGTTTCATCGTTGACTCGGACTCTAGGGAATTGGGTGTCGGGACGAACCTCCTCGCGGCCGCCACGGCGCATGTGGCATGACGGGGCACCGAGATGGTCGTTCTGCATACGATGGATACGCATGGGGAGGTGAAGTGCTTCCTGAAAAATCAGGGGCAAGAGAGAAGCACCGGGAGCCTCACGTGCATCGATGATGGGAGCTCACATACCCGATCTCCATGGCCGGGCTATCATTTCATCTTCTTTGATTCCCGTCCGGTTGCAATGGTTCAAAGGCGAATCGTTTAGATCCCATTCCCAATCTCTCGTCAGGTGGCGGTGCGCGAAGCAGACCAATGCCAGATGGACCTGACAGCCTCCCAACCTCCCCAGCCAAGGAGGACAGCCACCGCAAGCAGTACGAGGGAAACGTAGCCCCTGATCCCCAAGGCATCCGCCATCTCCATCTTGGCCAGTTTCGCCTGATGGCTGTGGTAGTACCCTTCGTTCCCCGGGCCACCTCCAAGCCCCCTTGCGGTGCCTGACGGCCGCTGGAGGGTGTAGCGGAAGTCAATCCACGCAAGGGAAACGAGAAAGGATACGAAGATGATGGGAGTTGTGACGAACTGGAACGATCCCGTCAGCTTGTCTTGAGTGAAAAGGGGCTGAAGGTAGGGTTAAGAATTCAAAAACCACCCAAGAGTCACAAGTCTTTCGGCTGTTGCTAGAACATGAGCGGCTTTTTTCTTTCTTTTTGTTGCCTCCTTACCTTGTAAACCGACCGCTTGTCGATGGCGGCTCCATTGTCGTCGCTGCCTCTTTTGGTGGTGATTTTGGCTGCAGGAACCGATGACGACATGGCTGGCTAATCGCTGATATTCGTCATGGGTAGGTAGGTAGGAAGGTGAGAACCAAAGTGTTGACCACGGAATTGAAGACGGATGGAATATATCACGACATGGACCATGAACCCGAGGATAAATAGCTGTCGTTGAAATAAGAACGAACGGTCCAAACGACGGGCTGGGACGATTCGAAGTTTCCTTGGTGGTACCGGCCGCCCTCCCACCCTCCTTTTCAAGTCTGACGTTTGACTTTGTCACTCCATCCCAGAGCTCCAGGGAACATCGGCTGTCCCACATATTGCAACACCCCCTCTTCGAATGCTACACTGATCCCCTTAGCAATGGTCGTGGCCATATGTACAACGATGAGCATGATGGTACTTCCCCGGATCGACAGGCCCAGAAACAAACCTTACAGGGTTCAGGAGTGACGTGAGATAAAAAAAGAACGATGGTTTGGAGTACGAACATTGTCTGACGTTCTGTCATCACCTTGCATAACCTCTCGGCAACGTCGTACGTATTTACAGGCGACCTAGGGTTGCAGGTTTCGAGTAACATCTGTATCGAGAGTGTAACGTAAGAAAACTACCACAGTTCCCTTCTTTTTTTTCTTTTTCCTCCTCGACTAATCATTCCATCGCCTGCATTTCCAATACCATGACCCCCTGTCGCAATGCAAGGCCGGCTATAATCTCCCACCCTTATCGAGTGTTGTGAATATCGAGCACCAGGATGTCTTGCGCGCCGGCCTCGGTCAGCCTGTCCATCACCACGGCGAGCTCCTTCTTCACCACCATGGAGCTCACGGCCACCCAGCCCTCCTCGTCGAGTGAGGTGACGGTCGGCGCGCGCTTGCCCGGCGTGATGGCGCTGGCTTCGGCCAGGCGCGACCTCTCAATGTTATACTGACACAGCACGTACTTCTGCGCCGTGATGACACCCTGGATGCGCGCGGTAATGAGCCTGATCATTTCGGGGTTGGACGGCGAGCGCGACTTGATGAGCACTGCCTGCGACTCTACCACGGTGTCGATGGCCTTGAGTCCGGCCGCCCTCATCGTCTCTCCCGATTCTGCGGAGACAAAGGGGGTTAGCGAACTGAACTGGGGGAGACAAGTAGAGAAGGAATTTCAAACATGACGTACCGACTAGATCGACGATACCGTCGGCCACGCCCAGGGCACAGGCCGCCTCAACACTGCCGCTCAGCTCGATGATCTTGGTCCGCAGCTTCTTGGCAACGACAGCCGCGCCCCCACTGGACGAGCTGTCGATTCCCATCTCCAATTTGGCAAAGTGTTCGGCGGCCAGGTCGACGAAGCTCGTGCCGATGGTCTTGCCGACCAAGTCCTGTGTGGTGACGTATGCCCCCTTCTCGGGGACCTGGACCTGGAGCTTGCAGCCACCAAAGCCCAGGTTCATGACATGGTCGCAGCCGCCTTCCTTGAGGTCCTGCGGCTCGTCGGGGTTGATTACGAGGGAGGCGCGGCGCGTGCGGTTGTAGGAGCGGACGCGCGCTTCGTATTCCTGGACCTGGTCCCAGCCGGTAATGCCCAGGTCGACCCTGCCCTCCCCGACGAAGGTGGGGATGTCGGCGGCGGGGAGGAAGATGAGGGCGATGGGGAGGTTCTTGACGAGGGCGATGTCGAGGCGGTTTTCGCGGCGGAATTGGACGTCGGCGCCCTCAAGCAGGTTGAGGCTTGCGGAGTTCAGTCGGCCCTCTGGAACAATGCGCCGGTTCAGGTCAGCTCTGCTTCCAGTGGTGTGTGTGTGTGTGTGACGTCTCAGACGAGGATGGCCAGAAATGGGCGCTCTTTCACTCACTCTTGGGCACCGCGAACAGGAGACGCCCCTCTAGGCTTTCCCGATGTATCAGCTCATCTGCCTGTTTCGTCATGGTATGGCGTTCCGCACAGGAAGCATTGTAGGGGGGAAGGGTGGGACAAACGAGTTGACGAGATCCATGGGGGGCAAACGGATAAAAGTACGCGTCGGAAATTTGGCCGTGATTGAACGATGGTGGGAGGATGAGGAGTAAATCGGTCGGACAACAGGAGGGGGTCGCAGCAGATGCGCGGGCCGAAACAGCAGATGCGGAAGAAGACCAATGCGTGCAGCGCGTCGAGTAGTGTTGTAGTGTTGCTACTATTTGCTGTGTGGTGACACCGCAGGTATATGCACGTCGAGTGTCGCAGTGTAGATGGGAGGGGATGGACGGGAGGGGAGGGGAAAAGGGCGAAATAAAGGGAAAAGATGTCGCGGGGGGGGGGGTGAGGCGATGTGGCGTCGGATTCGTGATGTGTTGGCGTTCTTCCCGGGTTTCCTAATGGTGATGGTGGTGAGTCAGGTTCGAGGTACGAGGAAACAAGACTAGCTATAACTGACCGAGGGCGACGAGGGCAAGAATCTATGGTCAAGCCCACGTTGGTCTATGTTCGAATTCTGATTGCTGGAGGGGTGGGTTTTTCATGGAAGGGATCGATTATGGCGGGGCACAAAGGCGCAGAATTGCGTGAATTGGGATTGCCCCGCCATTACGGCCCAGGGCAGCGGAGGAACATCGGATGGAGGGGCACTGAACTGTGTTTCAAGGCCGTCGATGCCTTATCTTATCACTGGGCGGGCACTCGAAGATTATCCGGCTTATTAAGGCTCAACTCAGGTACCTGAAGGCACCGTAGCAGTACCGCGATCGGACACGTCTCCTTTAGGAATTCACCCAATCCATTCATCAGGCTCATCTAAGACCTACTAGGCTAGTCGATGAACATTCCGAGCTCAGTATTACTTCCTGAGATTGTACAGACATCGGCCTTTCGGTCTACTTTGTACATTCTCTTTGCACCATTCATTACCCATAGCCACCTACGAAGTATGCCATTGAGAAAAGGGAAATAGGGAAAGAATGACCAAGAACGTGTACGTTGTAAAGGTTGCCGAAAGTCAGCTCCGCCAACCAAGTACGAAATGGTAAATAACTGAGATTAGGTAGCTTAATATAAGATGCAGTTTTCGAAACTACCGGTATCCGCACCGCATGCGTACAGGTACTTTCCCTATATTGTTGGGTACAACACTACCCGAGATACAATTCAGGGGGACGCATTCGCTCGTACGAAGGAGTATCTTGCACGAATTCGCGTTATTGACGTCACGCCGAGAGATGATTGAGAATCTCTGTATCCGTACCTACGGTACCTGCACGTTGTACTGAAGGTACACCACGATCGCTACACTGCTCGCATCGATACAATACCGTCGCATCATTCGAGTGTAGACCTAGCCCGGCATCTCTACACGTGTACTCTCGCCAGCATAGCCAGCATGGCAACGAAAAAGAGATGAGCTTCCCGTCTTCACGTAACAATTATCAAATTCCTAATCTCAGTCCAGACCCTGCCTTGGCGATCCTTGCTTCCTACCCAATCCTCGTTCCAAAACGGCCCGCCCTGACCCTTAACCCAATCTTTCAAAGCCCATCGACTTTTGACTCCCTCGCATTCCCATTCCGCATCATCGCATCTTGCGGCCACCGTATCCACATCCCCGGAATCAATCTGGGGACCTATCAGGGGCTGTACCGCTGTCGCTGTGCTGTGCGTGCTGTGCTGTGGTGGGAACCGGATCCAGACCCAGACCCGCTTCTACCAGTTCCAGAACCACTGGCTGCGGCCGTCGGGAGTACAGGTACATACGTTGTGCTATTAATTGTCACATTTTCCTACATAAGCTGCACAGCTGGCCTTGCGCCCCTTCCTGCGCCCCTGCCCTCCTGGCCAACGTTTCTGGGACCTAATCCTCCGCCGTCTTCCGCCCAGCGCCGGTTTTATGGTATTTGCTGGCGTGTCGGCGACGCCCATCAACTTCTTCACCTTCCCATCGACTCAATTTACCCCGTCGCCTCATCGAAAGACGGCGAGAGGACGAACAAACTGCCACCGATTCTGGGGAAACGAAGCACGCGACACAACTCTCGCGTGGTGCGGGACGATCACTCAGACGAATTCCATCAAACAACCACCTATCCCCCCCCAATTGAACTCGACTGCGATTGCGAGATTGCGAGAGCAACAGATCACCCGGCAGTATAGTCCATTTCGACACGCGACTCCACCATGGCTGTCCTCACGGGAAGCTCCCATATCAAGGGGAGCACAGAAACCGTTCGTATGATCCTCTTGACCTTTGCCCAAATTGGCATCTCGTAGGTTACTTCGCATTTTCCCTCTTACCGGCGCGGAACGCGGCCTTTCTCTGTCGAAACTGTCCCAGACTGATGGACTGGGATCTAGCTTTACATGGGGAATTGAGATGACCTGTAAGTCTATCCATCTAACCCACTAGCGCCCGTTTTCCCGCACGGGGAGGACCCCAGACCTCCGAATCGGTGTCTTCCAGATACGATACGAATACGCACAATACGAGTTGGTACGGGCATCACTAACGCTCCCATTGTTCAATCGCAACAGACTTTACGCCCTATCTCCTCAACCTCGGCCTCACCAAGAGTAATACAGCCCTTGTATGGATAGCAGGTCCCTTATCGGGTCTCATCACGCAGCCCATCATCGGCTCCATTGCCGATCAATACAAGTCGAAATGGGGTCGCCGACGCCCCTTTATCATCATGGGTTCCATCATCGTCACCATCAGTTTCCTCCTCGTCGGCTTCACCAAGGAGATTACCGATTTCTGGACCACCGACGAGGAGACTAGTCGGACCCTAGCCATCTTTCTCGCTGTCATGGCCATTTACGTCGCCGACTTTGCCATCAACGCTGGTACGTCTCACGGGCCTTGTTAAAAATAAAATAAATAAACGGCTACTTACCGAAACCGAATCACCAGTCATGTCCTGCGCGAGAAGTTTGGTAGTCGACACCCTACCCATCGAGAAGCAACAAGCCGGCGCCGCATGGTGTAAGTCAAAGACAAATATCGCGTGACCTGGCGTCCTGTTTCGCTGCCACTTGAGCTTGGCTGACCGCAGGCTTCTGCCGTACAGCTAGCAGGATGGGCGCTTTTGGGAACATGTTGGCATATGGGGCCGGCGCCATCGACTTGGTCGGACTCTTCGGCGAATGGCTTGGCGACACCCAGTTCAACCAAATCACCCTGCTCGCGAGCTTCTTCAACATCTTCTCCGCCTGCGTCACCTGCTGGGCCGTCACCGAGCGCGTGCTGGTCTCCACCAAGGGCGACGAGTCCCACGACGAGGGCGGGTCGTTCAAGTTCATCAGCCGCATCTACTCGACCATGCGGACGCTCCCGCCCAGGATCAAGGCCATCTGCTGGGCCCAGTTCTGGGCCTGGCTGGGCTGGTTCCCCCTCCTCTTCTACAGCACCACGTGGGTGGGCGAGACGTACTTCCGCTACGACGTGCCCGCCGATTCCATCCACTCGCACGACATTCTCGGCGACATTGGCCGCATCGGCAGCACCTCCCTGACCATCTTCTCCTTCATCACCTTCCTGGCCTCCTGGCTCCTCCCCCTCGTCGTGCAGTCGCCCGAGGACACCTCGTTCACCCCGCGCCCTTCCCCGCGCGTCGCCTCGCTCGTCAAGACCTTCAACCAGCACAAGCCCGACCTCCTCACCGCCTGGGTATGCGGCCACCTCCTCTTCGCCGTGGCCATGGTGTGCGCGCCCCTGGCCAAGAGCTTCCGCTTCGCCACCTTCCTCGTCGCCCTCTGCGGCCTCCCGTGGGCCCTCGCCACCTGGGCCCCCGTCACCTTCCTCGGCGTCGAGGTCAACCGGCTCAGCACCGCCGGCCAAGACAACGCCGCCGCCTACCGTCGCGCGCCCTCCATCGAGCTGCCCGTGCTTGGCCAGGCGCAGACCCTGGACCTGGAACGCGATGACGACGACGGCGGCGACGACCACGACGACCCCCGCGGCCGCGGCTCCTCGTCTTCGGGCGAGCTGTCGGGCATCTACTTTGGCATTCTGAACATTTTCTCTACCGTCCCGCAGTTCATCGGCACCTTTGTCGGCGCCATCGTCTTCTCCATTCTCGAACCGGGCAAGAGCCCGGAGCTCACCGAGGACGATATTCCCGCCGAGGAGCTTCACAAGGACGGACCCAACGCCATTGCCGTTTGCCTGTTCCTGGGTGGCCTCTGCGCCTTTGGAGCGGCGTACATGACGAGGAGATTGAGGCACTTCCATTGAGTCTGTGGTCCCCGGAAGAACAAATTACGATGACGCAACAGAATATTTCTTGAAAAGTGAAGCGTGTGTAAGATTAGAAAGTAGCAGAGGACATGGTTAGCTGGCGTCTTGGCGTACGGGATGGCGGCGCGGCTTCTGTACATATTTTGCGCGTCAAAGATGTCTCGGTGTAGGACAGCAAGGGGAGGACGAAGCGACGCCTTGTTGATGCATAGACGTGCGTGCATTTTGTTCAGATGTAGCGCTTTCCTACTTTTTTACTATCTCAATTCCCTTCCAAGATGTACCAACTCGTCTTTGAGTGTCACCGCAATCGCTTCTTAAGGTGGTCCTGAGGAAACCAGGTTATTGTCTTTTTTTTTTTTCCTTTTCTATATTTTTCTATTGAACCGAATTTGTAGGACGCCGCATGGGGTATCACGAATTGATGTAACTGGATAAACGGGATGCGTATAGTGCGCATGTACATGCGAGCTTCTCCCGTCTCCGTACTCTACTTCTTCCTCTACTTTTTCTAGTCTTCGTCAACAAAGCGCGAGATGGAAAAATGTGAGTGTCATGGAAAATGGGACCGCTGGCTGCCCCGTAAATTATTTGTCCTTCTCGTTCTCGTCCGCGTTCTGCGACACCTTCTCCCACTCGTCCTCTGTGCTCGCGACCGACTGGGCATCTGTAACCAAAGCCGCGCCCCCAGCTACTGTCCCGACAACTGGAGGCACCGCGCCCTCCGCTTTCTCCGCCTCGACCTCCCGGCTCGCGCTGGCGCTGGGCGGCTTGCGGTTCACGACACCACCACGCCTAGTCGCTGTGGTCCCAGACACGCCTGTAGCTGCGCCGGTGGCAGCGGTTTCCACCTCGGTATCGTCGTCGCTAGTTACAGTGGTTGCGGCTGCAGCAGGGCCGTCGCGTTGTTCTTGTCCTTGTCCCTGTTGTCCCTGTCGTCCCTGTCGTCCCTGTTGACCCTGTTGTCGCCTCTGCTCCTCCTCCCTTTCGCGTTGCTGGACGAGCCGAACCTCCGCCGCGAACCAATTGATGGCCCGCCAGAGGCCGGCGCATAGGCAGGAGAGCACGACGAAATGGATGGAGTGGGTTGTGATGAGGAGGACTAGGAGGACGACCTGAAGGGCGAGAAAGGTGGCATTCGCGGCGCGGAGGATGATCGGTGCCGGTCCTGGCGTGAAGATGGCGTCCCAAAGGGCTTCGATGAACGTGGCCATATTCGGCGGGGGGTTCGAGAGACGGCGAATGAGGGGGGAGGACGAGGGGCCTGTTGTGTGGCGTGGGGGTTGTTGGTTGGCTGGCACGCGACTCTGTCGGGCAGGAGGGGGGGAAAAGCGCGAGGGAGACAAATAGTCGAGGGACAAGTGGTGACGCAGTCGTTGGGCGCACACGTCTAGCTGTCGCGTAACGTTTGTCGGGGCAGCGTGGAAGCTTGAGGGCCAGAGGAAAGCGAGAGAGAACGAGTTGCGAGACGTGGAAAGATAAATCCGGGGAGATTTCAGGAGGCAGACAAGCTCCTTTGGAACAAACCGAGTTGAGTTCCTGTTCGTTTGTGCAGCGACAACAGGCAGCAGGGGAAGGAAGCCAGCTTTAAGGAGCCAAGGAGAAGGGAGGGTTGCGGGCGGGGCAACGCGGGTGGATAATAAACGCGGGAGGTAGCAGGTAAAGGTTCGATATTCGCAGATGTGGAAAGTCAAGGTGGGATTTGATGCCCAAGTCGGTGGATCAAGTGCCGCTTCGGTTTTCGGGGAAGGTCCAGCCTTTGGCTAATATTGTTGCAGTTCCTTGAAATAGAGGTAAAATAGCAATATAGGCAGAAAGAGGCAAGGCTGTTGTTCGATATTGAGATGGGTAAAACGACTAGTGTGTCGTGCTTGGGCATTTGTGTTTCCTACAGGGTAATTGGGAGCTTGTACATCATGTACCGGTACCTTGACAGGCACTAAAAGCGCAAGGATGTTCTCGGTGAGAAGCTTTTAATGGACTCTCAGTATCGGTGAGCTGCTCTAGTGTACTCCCCGTCTTCAGAAAGCCCACTACCATCCATACCTTAGGTACCTACCCGGGTTTAGGGGTTTATAGGTCAGAGCCCGATGACTGGTCAGACTATCGATAGTCTTAGAACTTCATGTCGACAGTTATACCTCTAACCTGGCTCTGGTTAGAGCAAAATCCTCTATTCAAGCTCTGACCTACACCCCACCCAACCCGGGTAGGTAGTCAGCGAGAAAACTTATTCAACGACTTTGTTACGCAGGGCCCCTCGAACGTCCGACGAATTCAAATCCGGCCAGTACTATCCCGCGAAAATTATGGACGTGTAATCATGGACAATACCAAGTCCTGGGCAAACTGGGCTTTGGGTCTACCTACTCCACGGTGTGGCTAGGTCGTACTCTTCACAATGTCATTCCATTGACACCTCGCCTTTCGTTTGATACTATCATTCGACGGAGGGCATCATCTCCATTCCCTTCGCTGTATTACTGATCCGAGTTTAGGGAACATATGCTCTACACCCGTGATGGTGGTGGTTTGGAAGAATTTCAAGTGTACGAGGCTCTGGGCAAGGGGATCGGTCACATCCTGGATATCCTCACGTTCACACCGCACATCTTCAAGCTTGAGACACCGGGTAATCCCGGTGTCATACATGATTGTCTTGTCCAAAAGCCCACGTGGGATAGCTGGAGGGAACTCGTGCGTTGGAATCCGGAAGGCTTGTTCATCGAGGATCTTCTGGAAGCAGGCCTCGACAACCTGTTCTTGGCCCTGGATTACCTGCATCCAGGATGCAAAATCGTCCACACTGGTACGACTAGTTGTCCCTGTTTCTTCGGTTTTTGCGCCTGCCGGGATCTGCCAATGGAGTTGATTGTTTGGCAACGAAAGGCATCAAGGCTGGCAAATGGGTTTTGTTGCGTCTCTCCGCCCTTCTCTCTCTCTGGTTATTGTCAGACCCAACAAAGATATTTACCCACGGAGTAGGCGAATGATAGCCGACATCCCCATCCGGCAGCACCTGAACCTAAAAGAGTCGATTACGCGGTTGGACGGCGAGAAAATTGAAGCTTTTTTGGCCTTTGCCAAAGGTATGTTGCAGTGGCGTCCCGAGGGCTGGGGGACGGCCAAAAACAGCCTTATAATGTAATGACCCCTGGCTTCGGAATTGGGCATACTTCGTACCACGTTTGGCGTAACAGTGAGCGGTAATTGAAAGCAGCGCATTTCCCGATTGTACCATAATTACGAGCTAGGGCTGATTCGAGAATATTGATGGCGGACCATGAACTGTGGAAGGGAGACGTGATGTATTGAACTCTGTATATGTACGGTGGAGTCGATGGGAAAACATCAAGTGGTTGCTGGCAAGCCACTGACATTTATACGAGGAGTGAAAGAAGTTGATGTAAGGGAGGTAGGCAAGAATAGCGGCCCTGAGTGCTGTTCCGGTGGGGAGCGTCTGTCGACGTGTTGGTCTGGGTGATCACGGGGAGGGAGGGTGTTGGGCAGGGAAAAAAAAAAGAAGACAAAAAGGAAGAAACAGAAAAAAAAAAAAAAGAAAGAAAAGAACAAGGTCTAACCAGGAATCGAACCTGGACCCTGAGAATCAGAATCTCATGTCCTAACCATTAGACTATTAAACCGCTTGTTGCTGACCAGGTGTTAGTTGCATTGATTTTCTGGGCACTGGAAAGTAGCAACGTCATCGCTAATTCCAATCCTTTATTTTCCACACGCATCTGCGCTCAGCTGCTGAACAGCTTGGTGAAGGGAAACGTATTTGCATCGTTGAAGCCGGTTACGAGCAACAAGCGATCGATCAACAGGGGAAGAGGTTGGGATAATGTTTGGCTTGGTACCTAGGAATTGGCGACCACTAACCACAGGTAGGGGTACTTTGGAGGAAGTCCATCGGCAACAATGTACCGTAGGCGGTGTATGTATACAATGTAGGTAGGTAGCGTAGGTACACTCAGTACAACATAGTAATTCCGCCCGTCAAAGTTTCGATGCAATCCAGGTACGTACACAGTATATCGTACTTTGCCCTACAAAGTACGTCCTCTGTTTTCGATTTCTTTGTTTTAACTTTTCCCGTCTTATTCAGTTTTCCTCTTTCCCGACAGCGACAAGGCTTTACTAAAATTGAGCCTTTCAACCACCTTCGAAACAAGCTGGAGCAAGCTCCAATTCGAAGAGCGTACAACGTATACAGCTTGAGTGGTTCCCTATTATCGGGGATTTATCATCGGTACGACCATACTAACCCCATTCCGTTAATCCCATGTGGGTTTCTATCCGACCTTCCCCGCCGGGCAGCTGATGTCGAGACTGCCCAACATCACTATTGCACCGCATCCATTCTCGCCCTGGCCGCCTCGAGCCACGGAATGAAGAACTAAGGTCATCAATAATACATACTACTAGTATCCCTACGCAGCGTTGACCACGCCCATAGGTCCGTAGACCCATCGGTACCACCAGACAGCAGCCATCCTTCCGCAGACCGAGAGCCACCTTGCTATCATCGCCCTCCCCTCCCTGCAAACCGAATCCGCGTTCGACCACTGCACCTTGGACTCCCCTTGCCTCGCACCAAACAGAAATCGTCGCCTGATTGTCTACCTACATGCACAAGGCCAACAAGGGCGAGCATGAGCCATCCATGCCTGTAATGGACAACTCACCCCAGCAAACCGCCGAGACGTCGCTCTTGGGCCTCGATCAGCCCGACGTCTCGGGCGCAGTGTCCGAACCCGCAGCCAACCTCGACCCTGCCTCCCACAACTCCGGTATCATACCGCCGGCCAACTCGAAACCCCATCGTCTACCTGCACCGACAGACGGCGATCCAGCGCTAGCCATCCCCCAGGACGACCCAGCTGCCCTGATGCGGAAGCTCTTGAGGGGAAAGGAGCAGGAATGGAACGCCGTCTCTAGAAGGACGGGGAAGCTGACCTTGCTCGAGCTTCCCCTTGACGTCCTCCGGCTCATTGTCAACGAGGCAAGTCAGCCCCCGCTTCCGCCCCCGCTCCTGCTCTTTAGTCGCTACTCATGTACGAACGTCCTAATCGCCCGCTAACATGGCCTCGCCGCCTCTTCTAGGTTGTCCATACGAATGACCTGACCGCCCTTGCCCTAACCAACTCGACGCTTCATAACCTGGCCGTGCCCCATATCTACTCGAGATTCGACATCGTGTGGCCCGACGCCACGCAAGTGTCGCAGTCCGACTCCAAGAGCGTCGACGCCCTCACCTTTGGTCTTTCCACCCTCTGCCTCGGCAGCCAATTCTCCCATCACACCCGCAGATTGCTTTCCACACACAAATCCCGTCACCTCGGCCACCCGCCATCGCGCCTGAAGAACGACTACGCGAGCTACATCAAAAAGTTCTCCCTCGGAAACGGGCCCGATGACTGGGTCGCCGAGTACATGATCACCAAGGAGAGCGGCAAGATGCTTGGCACCCTCGTCGCCCTCGCCGTGGCCAAGATGACCAGTCTGGAGACTTTCGTATGGGACATGCCCACTGGTGTGCTTTCCGACATCTTCATGGCCCTGGCCTCCCTCAGAGACCACAGCCCCAATGGCGAGTCCAAGCTGGAGCGAGTCTCGGTGCGGTGGCATGACAACTCGGAAGTTTCGCCGTCTTCTGACGACGCCAGTCCGGGGCCAGGCCTCGGCGATCATGGCGTTGTGCCCGTCGGTAGCACCATGACCCCCATCGGCATCCTCATCCCCTCGACCGCCACCCATCCCCGTCCCCGTGGGCCTATTCCCTACTCAGAAAGCCGTGTGGAATTCCCGACGTTTTCCGTCCTGCCTCCGCTCAAGAGCCTCTCCGTCCTTGATATCGATGAGCTGTCTTACCTAGACGAGATGGCTGTCGCGATTGAGAGATCACAGGGCCGATTCGAGGAGCTACGCGTAGGTATTTCGTCCAAGGCCGCTCATAGGGACTTTGTCCAGGCGTGGGACGGACCGGGCTTGCATCAGGTCGACCGCAACGCGCGCTGGCCAGGCGAGGCCACCATTTCCGACCGTCGGCTGGGGGGGGTCTTGGGCATCTTGACGGGCAGGATCTACGATATCAGGAGGAAGCAGGCTTCCAAGCCTAAAGGGAAGGAGTCTGCGTCCCCAGCACCGTCGGGGCACGAATCGAGTGAGCATCACCCTGCGGCGCCGCCGTCGGGTTTGGACGAAACTTCGGCAACACCTGCCACATCCGCCCCGACTCATGGCTCTGCGACGAAGGGAGGTCCGTCGAGCAGTTCAGAGCACAGGCCCGCGCTGGCGGGCCAAGTCACCGGGGAGGATGAATTGGAGGCTGGCAAGAAGCGCCTCGACGGCAAACTGAGGCTGAAGACCCTCGAACTGGAGAGAGTTCCCATCTCTGTCCAGGTCGCCTGCAAGGCCATTGACTGGACTCTCTTGTCCAGCTTGACGATTCTCAACTGCCGTCACCACGAAAATCTCTGGAAGGCCCTCCGAAGGCAGTTCCAACCGACCACTTGGACGGCCTATGACCGCGCAGGCTCGTTATCGAACGACCAGTCGCAGGCACACCACCACGACCCCACGACGTTGATGAAGAAACAGGTTCAGTACCGGTTGAACCTGAAGAATATATACACCGACATGGCGTCTGTCGCGCTGATTAACTTTCTGAAGGAGACGCTGGCGCCCAACACCCTGGAGGTGTTCTTCTTGCAGGACCGACGGCAGTCTGGGCCTCCCCCCGCGACCATCGAACAGATCTTCAAGGGACCCATCAGGAGGCACCGATCGAGTCTCCGAAAGCTTCTTCTCGATAGCTCGGGCTATAGAATGCCAAGCGGCAACTTTGCCGAGCCGTTCCGTTGGCTTTACTGGATGGCGACATCGAAGATGGTCACATACTTGACGAGCGGTCGCATGACGAACTTGCGGGAGCTCTCCGTATGCCTGCATTACAGGGATTGGGTAAGTAGGATCGTCGCTACTAGTTCACATATCCCTCGGCCGTGACTCGTCAGGGCCACATGGTAACTAACCGGAAAATTGTAGCACACTTTCCTCCAGAGGCTCCCCAACGTACCTCAGCTGCGGGCCATACACCTGCCCAGAGTAGCAGACCACGCCTCTGGCAACCTGGAACCAAGGGAGCTCGCCTTGCAGATTGTCGATATCGTCACGCTTTTCCCGGACATCCAACTTGGCTACGTGGGGATTGAGCAGAAATGCTTCGAAATCCTCGAAACCAAGCCGTCGGACACAGCGGCGCCCGGGTCGCGGGATGCGGAACCAGGTCCGGCGGGACATTCGAACACGGATGACGAGGGCGAAGAGGACGACGGCAGCCAAGGCGATGACAACGCATCCGATACGTCGGACGGACAAGCAGTTGATCAGCAGGGGATTCTGGTGGACGAGGTGGGCGGTGAAGACGGCGGGAGCGACGAGGAGGAGGTGGACGACTCGGGCTCGGACACGTCGTCCGGCACGATGGATTCGTCCGACACGGACTCGTCGCAGGGGGTCTTCTCGGACGGCAAGCCACGGATACGCCTTCGCGAGATTCTCTTCTACGACGACAAGGTGGCCATCTTCAGGGCTCGACTTGGGCGGCTGTAGAACCACGCAGTTTCAGGTCGACCACCGTCCCGACCAGGCTCGCGAACTGGCCGCTTCGGTCCGACCATGGTCTGAATCAAGGCTGCGAGGCGATTTGGGACCATCCCAGGTTTTCCGGGAAGGCTATCGATCCCGCTGCAGTTGGCGCCATTTCTTCACTCTGTTCCAGGTATACGACTTGGGAGTGAGAGAATAAGACGTGAGGATGGGGCGGACGGGAATAGAAACAGCAAGACCGTACGATGCAGCTCACGGTGCTTGTCTCTTTTCTTTTTTTTTCTTTGATTTTTCTTTTCTGATTTTGGAGCGAAGCGGGTGCTCGGGAAATTAGCAGTTGGGGTCCAGCTAGGTCAGTTATTGTCTATTATCTCTAGGGTCAATTTGCGGCGCAGGGCAGAAGCGAAGCACCAGGATCAAAGCTGGTGGACGAAAGTCCGGAACAACACTTGTGGAAGAAGGGCGTAAAGTAGGGGGAGTTTGTCTCTGCTACGATCCAAGATACCACTGGTTAAGCGAGTTTCATTTCTGCAGGATTTTATTTGGTTGGTCGCGAGATTCTGAATGGAAGCTGGGGGTGTTTTGTTCATGCTGGTCAGTATCCAAGGCGTGTGTGGACGGGAAGCAGTAAAACCACATGATGGCGAGAGAGCCTTTGGAGTTTGCCCGTTTCCGTGCCTCTTTTCTATCTACCTACCCTATGTCCAGGTCCTGTCAATTCCTGATGCCGTGGATTTGTTGAGTGGCATGCATATATTCCTGTACAGACCATGCCGCAAAACTCCTTTTCTCTTGACCCAAGTATTATCGCACCCCTTTGACTGGTCTATATGTTTTTGCCGACATCATTTTTCCCGTCTGCGCCGCATCTTCTGGCCGTCTCACCCGCTGTCTCTCAGGGACACGCTGCAGACAGGCAGCAGATGAAAGCCCAAAATTAAAAAAGTGGTTTGCATTGAGATCAGCGTCGCAGCGGGGGGGGTGAGAGACAAGTCCGACACCACCTTGCTGTGCCGCTCTTATGCGTGCCCGGGGACGCCTAAGCACGGGGCCGACAGACGTTCATGGGCTTGTGGCCGATGGAGACGCAAGCTCGATACGACGGTGAGCTCAATCCAGACCGGGCCTGTGTGGACCCTTGATTCTGTGTCGATTGATGGGGCTGGCCCGTGGCAGCATTCTTGTGGGGGAATTCGTTTCTAATATAAGAAACAGACATGTGACCATGTAATTGGTTCACCACTGAACCAAGACATGAGATGGAGGGGTCTTTGGGGGCGAGGAGCTTGCGCTTACGCGGGGGCTCTGTCGAACCACGGCAAGGTGTCCAACCAGATCTTCATCGAATTCCCTGTCCCTCGACGGGCCCCCTGTGGATGTCAGCACGCGCGCCTGCCTACCCCGGGGAGATGGTAGTAAACAAGGAGATTATCGGCAGAGCAGCATCCTTCGAGGAGACCGGGTGTTTCGCATTACATCGGGACATTCGGAGATGATGGTAAGACAACTCGACGTTGGCGGTCTTTAGCCTTGCGCTGGATGACATCAACACTCGACTGTGATCTCATATTTGTCATTCTAAGCAGGAGGTCAAGTTGAAACGTGCCGAAACCGAGGACACCGTGCTGTGCCTCTTATCGCGGGGCCATGTCACTGCGGCGACGTTCTCTTTCATGGCGGCCGAATTATAGGGGCGAGGGGAGGAATCTTCTCGGCAATTTGCCTTATGTTCTGTAGAGGCCAAGGGAAACGTCCTGTAGTATTGATTCCGGCCAGGAAGGCGAGGAGACCAAAGAACCTCGACAAAAGCGGGCGCACCAACGTCTTGCTGCAGGCTTCCAGGAAGGGTAAGCCCGGCGTCGTGGTCATGGATGCCACATGGTTGAGGCACATGGCACGTCAGTACGCATACAACGTACATCCCCCGAAAACGGAGACGAACTTTGGTTGTTGGGGTGTAGTCGGTTGACAAAAGGCCCGGGACTCAAAGAAATGCCACGTGGAGGATGGATGTGTTCGCTTGGGTGCTCATTCCGTACAACGTATGCGCGGCGGCAATTTCCATTGCGATTCGCGAGTCCGTTTGGAGACGAAGGATCTGTCATCCCGCGGGGGGTGAGAGGTCATTATAGTCGGCGGGAGCTCGTTGGACGTCTGGCGAACGAATATGGAAGCACAGCGTAGGCCACGCTTTGTAGTCTTGCCATGTCTCCAGGTTGGGAAAGAGCTTAGGCGCAGGTGTCCTGACACGGGATAATGCACACGGGACGTTTGAGAAGGGAGCCAACGGACGGTGACGGCCTAGCCAGCTAGCATCGCCGCCACATACACGTTTCGTATACTACGCTCTTCAATTAGCGTAGTCTGTCACACCGCACCAGGGACTTTGTCGCCATAGTGGGCGACGCGGACACACCCACGAGGGGCGGAACGGGACATACCACAAAAGGACCTTGGGACGGGGGAGGGGGGAGATAACGTCGGCGATAGCATGCTGGGCATCTGACGTCTGGCGCGAACCACGGGACTCCATATCGGCACGCTTCGACTGCGGGCGCTGCTGCGTCTGGGACTGGTTTCGTTTCGGTCTTGGCTCGCTCGCTTCTGCCTGGACGAGCCAATTCGGATGGGACTTTGAACCGCGTGGCTATTGGGGGTCCCCGCCCATTCCTCCCGTCTAAGAAGGTGCCACAGCCGGGCCTGATCCGCTGCTTACATAAGTATTAAAGGTGAACGAAGGCGCTTTTCAACGTTGGGGGACGGGTGTTTCCGTTGACGACATGGTCCTGTTGTGGGCTTTTCCAGAGTGTAGCTTTGCGGGAACTCATGAACGCAGCTCACAGGTCTTGTAGTATTCATACGTATCGAAAGATTTGCTCTGTATGACGAGATTGAGATACCTATGAGAGACGGGCCGCCTGGTCCCGGCCCGCCGGCCGTTCATGCGCCAGTGACGGTGATCAAGACCTAGCGCTCTTCTTACCATAGCGGGGTTGCGATTACTCAGGACAGTGTTGACTATGTGGGTCAGGCGTCGGATACAACTGACTAATGAGGTACATACAATGTACAGTAGTGCCCATTCGTAGTTCATTGCCCATTGGCTGGGGAACGAAGATTGCTTAATCAGCATCCGGTAACAAGCCCGCTCTCAAACGGCTTTTTCCGTTTCTATTTCTTATAGTCAGTACGACGTAGATACATACGTACGTTGTACTACCACCTAAAGAAGACACCGGATGTACGTTGTATCGTCATGTTGTCTTGGGCGAAGGACTATTCTGGGAAACGGTCTGGTTATGTTGTCTGATTACTGCTTGGGATTCGTCGAGTAGCCGCCGCTTACTGAAGGCAACCTTTTACCAATGTAATGAGACAAGTGTGCTGACTGACCATCCCTCCTTGTCTGAATGTCTCGCAAATTAAAAAGGTGCTGGTGGGTGGGTGGTGCGTAAGAATCCCGCTAGGTGCCTGGTCTGTATGATGCCAAGCAGTCTGACGGTGGGAGACGTGGCTTCATGAAGGGCCGTCGATAAATATATCCAAGTGGGAAATGCATGTTTGATCTGCATTCGAAATCATACAAAGTACGTTTACACTACCGCCGTCAGGCAGTGGGATGCCCAGCCCAAGCAAGAAAACACTTGGCACTACGATGTGTAAGTTATATCTTCGACGTCAAGTCATGGATTACACTGAGATCCGGGCGTGCTGGGAGCCTTGGGAGTTGACGCTGTTGACTTTCTCGGCAAAACACCTATGAACCTGTTAATTCTCTCTGGTTAGACCTAGATGTACGCTGTATGTATATCGGTCGTCGCATCAAGGATGTTAATAACGCCACAGCAATCGGCAGAGGTGGAGGATAGCCGAGATTCGTCCGGGTCCCCATTTCCCAAGCTAGTGCTGAGTTGCTGGTCATGTGAGCCGGCAATGCAAAAGAATGCTGTTGAAGCCAGATGGCTAGATTGGAACTTCTTAAGAAGCTTGGCATTAATTTCTTCTCATTCTATTCTTTTCGCGGAACCAATCGCAACTGTATTCTTTTCGGACCTGGCTCCGAAACCCTTCTCCATCTGGCTGGGGGGCCCTCACCCCAAAAAATGGCAAATGCCGTGTCCTCATACGTCGTTTAAGTGCCATCATCGACTGCTAGTGTCTACGTACGTTGTATTTTCAGCACGCCCATCATCCACGGGTCTATCATGCACATCGGCGGGCCATGGCGGGGAAGTTCTTGATCTTTCTACCTAGGCAGATGACGAGACTCGGTGATTATGATAAATACAACCAGTGCCGAAATGGAGGTCTTCATACAGTCTACGTAAGTGTAGGCCGGGGTAACCAGGTAAATACCCTAGTGTCTTTTGTACGTTGTACGTTGTCCCTACATACGTTGTAATGGAAAACGACATGGAGACTAGGAGAACAGGCTGCGTCGCGTCTAGCTATCGCGTCTATCATCCGGTTATGGGGCTTGGGGGCTCTGAAATGAGAACACAGTCCAGTCCAATAGGGACCACTAAGCTCGGCATCCCGTTCCGTCCGAGAAGAACCCACCGAAGCCACATCACTCCCGATCGAGACTAGAAGGTGGAGGAACAAACTTGGTGGGTCGGTGTCCGTCGGGCATCCACTAGACGGGGTGCCATGTACAACGTAATACAAACTTTCCTCTCGACAAAGGCCCCAAGGCCACCGCACTGGGTCGTCACGAGAACCGTAACGGCGGGCGTCGTCGAGCACGAGCTTGTCTTGGTTGATTCCCACTTGCATGCTATCCCCGGCGACAGGGCGGGGCGCCCATTAATTACGTTTCGTCTCGTTGTTGTCCGTTGGGACTTTATAACTGAAGTGCCAGCCGCGACAACGGGCTTCTGGTACTTCCTATATATACGTACGTTAAAAAGAGTTAAAATATTAAGAATAATAATAATGAAACTCACAGAAGGGCGGAGCTCGAACGTTGTTAGGTAGAATACAACGTGTGTATAATATACATTGCAAATCAACAAGGGCGCGGTAGCTCATAGGACTAGGGCTCTGCAGTACGTTGTAGGTAAGCACTTAGGGCAGGTTTCAACTTTTTCGAGACAAGGGTAAGGGTGTACGGGGCCCGACCCTGGACTGTGTCACAGCAGTCCTCCTCCCGGTACATCGCCTGCCTCCAGGCATCGTCCTGCCAGCTTCTGTTACAAGCCAAATTCTGCCCCCCTTCGACGCAAGTCAATGGATATGGTGGGCCGTGGGCTCAAGGCGACTGGACAACTCGGGCCATGGATGTGAGAACAACCACATACAACGTACAACGTACAGTATGACCTAGGCTCGCTTCATGACGGGTGGACAAACTTGAGTGCAAGCCCAAAGGCTAGTACTTGGGTCATCGTGCCAGGAATAGACAATGTCAACCTGAGAAAAGTCTCACCATACTCGCGCTAATGCCGAACCGCCATTCACCCATACTGTCTAAGGGACCGGCGGCTCTCGGCCCCCATTCGGCAAGACATTCTGAATTGCAGTCAACTTGCGGTGAGCTGAAGGTGGGTAAGCGCGCCTTCTAAAGCGAGACAGCCTCTCTCCCGACAAAGTCGCTGATGCCCAATCCAGCATCAGCGGCCCCCTTTCTTTGCCCATGGGCAGTGGAATGCTAAGTGTGGAAATTACGCGTATTGTCTGGGACAGAACAGATAAACCTGGAGCTTGAGGCTGGTACTCGAATCTGACCCAGAGAAATGGATAGGACGGCGACGTCTCACACACTGTCTCTCATCACCTGGCACATTGCACCAGGTTGGTCCCCCCAATGAGGCGATGGGGCTTTGGAAAGAAAACCGCTAGAGGCCAGCTGAGGAGCTTTGGGGGCCTCTTTCCTGCCGAATTAATGAATATAGCAATTCACCCAATACTGCAGACGCTGCGCTGGGTTGGTGACACCAGGCCTCGTGGCTCCTTGGTTGACCAGGGGCGATAGAGTGGTTGCGAAGCGCTGCGCCTATACCCCTAAGTTTCTGCGGCAAGTAGGCGCAGTCTGCTCAAGACTGGTAACGTTGTGGCTGCTGCGACAAATGCACAAGCATGGCGCTGGCGCCCTGGTAAAGGGGGAGGCGTAGAAGATACGTAAGTTCGAAGAGTACGTTGTATAGGTAACCTTGGGTACGTCCGTTGTACGCTACCTACGCGGGCAGTGAAGTACAGTATGTGCACACCTCGGGCTTGGTTTCGCACTATGTAAGCGAAGACCCACTCTTTTATCTCTCCCGCGAGTACGGCCCGCTTCGACTACACTATTGTATGGGACACACAACCCACTTTCTTTGGAGCCATCCCGAACCCCTGCTATGTATTCACACAGTGACATGTCTAGCCCTATTTACAGTAGTGTACACCAATTTCCCGGTCCTCAATGGCTTTTTACTGGGGGAATTAGGTTGTAGGTACGTACTTCGCACTGTACCCACGGGTACTCCCCAGTGCTCACCTGTGCCGTTCGTCGACCGGTAAAAAGCATCTTGTAGTTGTACGTTGTATGTACGTCTTCTGCATGCAAATAAAGAACCACGCTGGATCCCTGTTCATAATCTCTCCTCTCCCCTCTCAATTGCTTCATTTAAGTACTCAGTACGCTGTATTCGTTGTACGTTGTACGTTGTATGTCGTCTCTTCGACCCCGACAAGCATGAAGATATACAACGTACATGCCAAAAATACATGCAGAACAGAACAAGCATCAGCAAGGACCCGCACTCTCCATCATCTCTGCATTTGTCATAAACCTCTTTTTTCTTCGCTGCGATCTACGTTGTACATACTTAGTACTGTACTTTCTACTAAAGTCCCGTCTGCATACAACGTACAACGTAACGAGGTTACATGCACCTACAACGTAGGCTCGGCTGCGCCATACTTACATTACAACGTACTTTATAATGAGTGCAGACTCGTAAGATATGCCCTTTTGTACTTTGCTGCCTTTGCCGGGGGCCTGGCTGTATTTGTCGACCGAAGCAACTGCCATGAAACGCATTGTACTCTATACATTCGAATTCGTCCACGCCACACTGCCACAGACTGCCGTTTTCTCGGCAGTGAGATGGGCTTACAATCATCTGTCTGTGCCACGGCGCCTCCCGCGTCGCCTCGTTCTCGCTCGAGGTATTATCCCGTCCCCGACTAACCGGCTTACCCCGAACCACACACATAGTATAGTACTGTCCTACTGTCTCATTTTCATACTTACATAGTTCCCCACGAATTTGACAGGTTTTAAGAAACAAGTAATTTGTCTTGGATGTCTATTCTAAGAGCGCGAATGTATTAACATACCAATCCCGAAGAGTACGGACCTACGAGTATAGGGCTGGCCTGGCCCTCCACGGCGGAGCCCAGCCTTACGACTAGGCTGCCTGTCTTCGGAGTCGTTGGAACCCTTTTTAGAACCGTAAAACGGGACGAAAGCTTCATATAGCTTAATAACTGGCCTTACAACGTATTGTCCTTGAGGGAACCGTCGGGGGCGGGGGAGGGCCCTGGAACCTAGGCATTGATATCCAGTTCATGGACTTTCTTGTTACTATTATTACTGTACTTCTACAACTTCGTACTCCGCGCATATACGTTGTACTGTATCTCGCTGTTCGCCCTCGGCGCGGCTCCACTAAGAAGGCAAATCCAGATCATACCCCTCACCCCCCCTCCCCCGGGGGTTCATCGTCTTACACCCCACTTCTCACCCCTGTCTAGCCCCTGCCTTGGCCCTGTACCGCTAGGGCTTTGCTTCTGGTTAAGGTCGTCAAGGCCTTCTTCCTCCCGTCTCTGATCCCTGTACCCACTCCACCCATACCGCGAGGGGACCCCTGCTGCGCATTTGCACATCTCATCTGTTCCTGAGCCCTTGTCGGCAGCTCTGGGGTCTTCTGTACCTCATCTTCTAGCACAAGGTCCTTTCACGGCAAGTGCCGTTCAAGTCTGGCCGATTTTCCGTCCACACCCATCCAATGTTGGCATCTTACAGGGCCCACCCGTGATATTCACTGCCTTCTTGTCATTTATACGACGCCTATCCCTCTTCCCTCCACGAGATATAGACTACGAATTCGACCTTCAAAACACCTCCAAGTTTCAACCAGTACACACTACTTCAACTTCCAAGGTCAAGCCGCCAAACTTGTCGCTTATCAGCCAACTTGTACATTCTGGCTTCTACTCCCCGCTAGCCAACGAAACGCCCACCAGGCCAGGCCGCCTCTGCCGACAAGCGCACACTTCAACCACCTTGCACATAAGCCTCAACACACCATCGGTATTTCTTATCCCCTAGGCCAACCAGGTTGGATATCTCACCGACAGCAGCCATGAGGTGAGTGAAGAGGGTTTCCATTCGTGTGACAAACTTCAGGCCGCGAACCGTCTGCTCACATGTTCTCTCTAGCTCCGCTGCCGTTCTTCCTTACGGCTCTACCTTGGCTATGGGTCGCCCGCCCTTTGCCTGGCCAGGACTGGGTACACCCGAGCCCAACAACCCCATTCTGGCCCAGAGCCTGCCTATCAGCCCCCCCTCAGACCCGAGTCTAAGCCCGCACAGCGAGACCCGGTCCCTCACCTCCAGTCCGCCTCGTAGCTTCATGACCGCTGAGCAGCGCGAGTTGAAGAGGAGGAGGGATCAGACGCGCCGCGAATCCAAAACTTCCGTCCGCGTCCAACGCGCCAACAGCAACCCATATATACACTCGCCTCCGATGACCATGCCCGACGTCACTGCCGCCATGGGTCTCCCCATGTATGCTTCATCGCCATCTCCCGCCTCCCTTCTCGATGAACCGACTTCGGCGATGCCTACTCCCACATACCTGCCACCTTACAGTCCGCCTATGCACGACCACGGCTTCCAGACCGGGTATCACGTCATGCCTCCAGGCTACATGGGGATGGACTTTTCGACGCCCTTTCAGCCTCCCACTCCTTACTCGTGAGTCTCACTCCACATTAGCGACCCTCTTTACCAAGGCAATGGCCGCTGACTTTCCATTCCCACTACAGCAATCGACCTTCTCCTATGCCCATGCCTCCGTCAGACCCAGCCATGATGTACGGAGCTCCGCCTGCGATGGCGAGTGGCGGTGGACCCTCCGACCATGGCCACGTGCGTGTGGTCCAGAGCAGGCCCAAGCCTCAGTGCTGGGAACACGGTTGCAACGGCAGGCAGTTTTCCACGTTTAGCAACCTCCTCCGCCACCAACGCGAGAAGTCGGGACAGGCTGCGAAGGCGACGTGCCCAAACTGCGGAGCCGAGTTTACGAGGACGACGGCGCGGAACGGCCACCTGCTGCACGACAAGTGCAAATCACGCCGAAACGCCAATAATAATAATAACGGCGGCAGCAACAGCAACAGCAGAAGCAATAGCAGCTCATAAGACCAGACCGAGGCCACCACCTCCGACTGAGACGCAACTTTGCGACCTTCACATATGTAAAACTTGAGAGGCTCAAGGGGGTTTCTTTCCGAGTTCATTGCTCATCCTTTGCCTCGACGACGAAAGACGAATATTATGGGATGCGACACATGAAATATGGGAAGGATTAGTAGTGTGCATCGGAAGCAGCTACGTGGTCCTTTTTCTTGGACTGCTATCAAAAAGCAAAGGAGTGCATATGGAACATGCACATTTGGGGGTTGGAGTTTTGCAGCCGGACATGAATACCTTGGTGTCGGCATATGCTTGTCCAATTGGGAGGTATTTTTTTTTCTTGACATTAGCGTTTGCCTTTTCCTTTTCATGCCTTTTTTTCCTTTGCTCTATTTTCTGTTTCCAGGACTTCTGTTTCGCTTCCATAGAATATGGCTATAGAAGGGAAGGCAAGAGCCGTCGACCAAGTCGACATGTGTTCTATACTTGGTGGTTTGAAAGCAAGACATGTCGTTTTAGAATAGAAAGCACAAGAGGGAGGGCTTCAGCCAATATACCCCGTCATTTCATGCACAATGCGTCGATGACAGTTGACTTTTCTATGTGTGGGCTTGATAATTCTTGACTCTGGTTAGAAACTTGGTGTTTCTTCGTCTCCTATGTCGGTCGCATGGTTCTTCCCGTGGTGTACATTGTATGTACGGCAAATACACGAGTACGCTGTACGTATTATTCCGTTCATCGTAAGCCGGCGCAGCTTTTCAAAGGTCTATGCATGTACGTTGTACGTTGTAGCGATATTGCACCAGGACCGGCGTAGAGCAGACAGGGGTTCTGCATCCATAGATCAGGACTCCTCCCAGCCCTGTCGGGACAGTTTACCTAGTTAGGATTAGTGTATAAGTCGTGACGGTCTGTGCACTTGTCATTGGGAGCGCTAATGGCCCAGAGTACCGCCGAACCGACTCCGATAACGCTAGAACGCTGGCCTTACTAAGGTGCCGCACCTCATCTGTCTCGTCTCGGAGAGGTCCTCAGACGTTCTTCCACTTCGACAACGTTGTAGGTAAGCTGTCTACATGTACATGGTACATGTACACCCTATGTAAACACGCACCCTTTCCCCTGCCTGACCCACTTTCCCGCTCACCCCGATCAAGCATGTTCCCGCCAGCCAGCCCGTTCCGTGTGGCGGTCGGCACATGGGGAAATGGTCAGAATCGGATATTGTCGGTATGTTGGTTTGAGTGGCTAGAAGTTCGCTTACAACGTAAACTCAGCTTCCGTCACTTGAATTCCCAGACTAGAAGGGGTCCGATGTGCGTATGTACGTTGTATGCATGCATGGCCCATTCTCCATGGAGTAGTATGAAGGTACTGCGTACCTAGGTACATATTCGTAGTGAAAACCGATACTGTGAGTGGTGGATTCACATACGTTGTACGTTGTACATGGCGATGTTCTTGACTTCGGGAGCGACACGACGGGGCTAGTGAGGATGGTGGGGTAGATAACGGGATGGATCTGTCCTTGTCATCATGCTGCACCTGCCTAAGAGGGGAGATTTGGACAAAACCACGAGGCTAGACGACCGGCAGATTAAATAAGAGATGCAAAAGGTCTCCTTACAGGGCCCAATGCGTCGACCTACAACGTACCGTAAGAACTCAACTAACTGAACTTTGAGCTAAGGATTTGATGCCCGTTTTCCCCATATATTCCCGAAGTCAACCAATAGGACTATGGTTTTTTCGATAAGGTATTCAGGCGCTAGTATGAAGTAGATGCCAGATATAATCTTGACGTGATACGATTGGTAGATCATGGTTTTACCTACCCGGGTTTGGGGGGGGTTTGGACATTATGTTAGCAGCATTGTATAAGCGTGTTTTGGGTGGATATATATTATAGTATATAATTCTTAAACCTTGAAATCGAGCTTAAAATATATTAGGCCCGTAATATTTCACTATTCGAAGTGTGTTTATACCTAGCATTTATCCTGATATACGCCTATTTTATAAGGAGATATGTGTCGAAGGAAGACGGATATTAAGTCGAAGATATATTAATAGGGAGGTTATTTCGCTTATATTCATAGTGTCTAAGCATATACCACGTCGGAAGAAGTCGTTATGTCTAAGGCAGAGACATCACGATAGTTCGCTAATTCTAGTAGTGTTAATAGATATTTAGTAAAAAGTATATCTATATAATAACGTATATTAGGAAGAGATATACCTTAGGTAAATAAGAGGTGCTAGGCGTGATAGAGTCTTAATTATATAAGGCGTCCTACGAATCACTTATTATAATGGACGGATATCGCCTATTCACTAGCTATCCAGTATAAAATATACTATAGCTTAGCATATATCTTAACTTTAGGATATGCCTACTTAAACAAAATTCAGATTCACTAACCGCTATTAGGTTTATATTATTATACTAATTATAAACCTAATTCTACGGATCTACCTAAACTCACCGAAGCCACTCACCGATAGTATACTAGTATTCACCTAGTTTAAATATAAGTCTTAGTCTTATCGAATATTAATTAGGTGGGGTTAGATTCGTCGAGGCCGAGAGATATATAGGCCCGATTCCATAATAGACTAAAAAGTCTAGGTAAAGTTTATTAGGCTTAGAAATGTATCGTAATCTCGGTAAAGGGACGAAATGTATAGTGGTAAGCCGGTGTAATTTAGGGAATAACGGTAAAGGAATAGCACCCTAATAGGTTCCGACCGATATCGTAAATATAAAAGACCCTATAATATATATCACGTTAATCGTCGGTATAGAATTAAGAGATATAGGGTAGAAAAGACTTAAATACCTTAAGTCTTATAATCGCCCGAGATACTCCTTAGTGAATCCGGTAAAAAAATTCACCTACGTCGTTGTCAGAATAACTTCTCGACGAAATATATACTGTAAATACAGTAAACCTTTAAGTAGGCGAAAAGAGCGGCTCGAGATAACGTGTTACGTATCTGCTATATAAATCACGGTTAATACCCTGCTCCTTAGAGCTCTATCTAACTCACGTACCTGGGTCTAACTTATAGGAACGGGAAATAGACGGGAAATATCAGGGGGGGCACTAGTAAACTTAATTTAAGGTAAGGTAATCTATATACGGATATTCGTACTAACTTACTAGGCGACGCGAATATCGAGTTAAAAGGTATATACCTTAGAATAGATATTAACCTAGGTAGAAGATAGGTAATAGTAGTATGCTAAGAAGAGATAGTATACTGAAAGGAAATATTAAAAAGATAATATTAGTATGCTAAGAAGATAATAGTATACCGAGCTAGATTATTAGATCCAAAATAAGATATAAAAAAAGAATACTAAAGCATAGTAAACGTTACCTGTTAGCCTAAAACGTGTCGGCGTGTAAAGTCGTGCTATAAAGCCGCTATAGTAGATAGCTAGAAATACAGGAGTCTAGGCTAGACTAGGAAGTATAATAGAGTAGAAACGGTTTGAATATTCTAGATAGTAAATAGAGTATAAAAGAGACCGAGATAGCTTATAATAAGAGCGTTAAAGCTTTACCGTTTATAGGATAGAGGCGTTGGATAGTGTGGATATGGATATGGATATGGATGTGGATATGGATATGGATAGGGATATAGAGGAATTCTGGATATTCTATTACCCTTTGTCTCCCTCGGAGAATAAACACGTTATTATCTGTGCGGGGTTATTTACTAACTCCCGGTCGGCTACTACAGGCTTATAACGCTACCTAAATATCCTTACTTAGCTCGGGAGACTACTAGCTTATAAATAAAATACCTAAGGCAAGTTAAGTAATTATACTAACGCGCTAAATATATTCTTTAGATTATTATATAGTGTTTAGGGATAGTAAATCTAGAGAAGATCCTACTGGATTCCTGTGTAGTTAGCTATTAACTACGTAAATTATATAAGTTAGGTTATATTTAGTAATAGATGATATTCCTTATTCTAATCTACCTGGTGAATCTAACTCGTGCTCGCCCCTAGCTATATAATATAAATATTAAATAGTATATAGAGTAATATCCTATCTTCGCGCTAAATAATCCATTCCTTATTAGGGTGTATAGCTAGGAGGCCGACGATAACCCTCGTAGATATTAACTTATAGATTAGGCAGCCTAGAATCGGGTCGGGAGGCGACTCGGTTATATATATATCGATAAAAGTGATGATAAGGAATACTCGGTATATTATTAATATACGATACGTAAATATACTATTAATATGGGCGATATCGCGAGGTTCTCTAGCCTAGATAAATTGACTAACAGAGAAGCAGACGTCGAGTCTAGTTCTAAGACACTAAATAGATTAGAAGAGAGTTAAGAAAGGTAAGCAGAAAGGTAGGTAACTTACGCCGTGGTAAATATAATCTTTATACTCTATCGAAGCGGCTTATTACCGAGAGAAAGGAGATAATAGATATTATACTAGTCGGTATAGGCTTTATAAAGCTAACGGCCGAATTTACTATCTATAGACTCTTTCTAGAGGCTGATAACTCTTATTAAGGGATCCTCTTATTCTAGCACCTGCCTCTGTTACTATAATCCTTATTACCTAGGTTAGCGATGCTTTTTATCTCCTTATAGGAGCCTCCTAGTAAGGAGTGGTTCCTCCCCCTTATTATCTCTTAAACTAATTTAGAGCCTGTTTTCGATCTTAGTAATAAGGATCGTGTAGTCCTGCCGGAACTAAAGGAAGGCAGCGTGTAATAATAGATTCGAGGCGGAGTAAGAGCCTAAGACCCTAAAGAGTAATGCCTTCCTTAGTTACTCTTGACGAGTTAGCGTGGTAACTGTATTTCGGTGGTTTATTCTTATAATATCGGCTTTATATTCCCTAGAAAGAAATAAATATAATCTAGGTTAGTATCCGAGTTAGTGAAAAAGAGTAAATAATTCTTGCTAGGATACCCACTTATGCTTGTCCTCTCTAAGAAGAGTGAAAACGTTACGGTAAATACTAAACGTCCTGGCCGTCTACTAGTGGTATAGGCTAATATATATGTTTAGGAGGCCCTTTATTCTATAGTAGGCGATAACCTTCTTTGATCCTTATAATCTCTCTGTACCTTATCCGTTGTTAAAAAATCCCGTAAAATTAGATCCGGCGGTGAAGTTCGTGAGTGCTATAAAGTGGCTTATTTAACTCTTATTCTTAGGAATAGTCGCTAGGTAAGAATACGCCCGATAATACTCTGTGTTAGTAATAAATAATATATAGAATAGGTATAGAATTCACTAACTTACCTTAATACCCTTTTACCCTAGATAACTGATTCTGGTAATCCTTTATAGTATAGTGTAATAGTAGCTAGAAGGCCTTTTGCCTAAGCATAATAACCTTAGTGAATTCTAAGCGGTTAAGTGGTGGTGGTCGGCGCCTATAGACTTATAGATTCGACTTAGCGATTACCCAAAATACGGTGATAACTAAGTCCTTAGAACTAAGATTCACTAAATCCTTAACGTAGAAAGCGAAGTAGTTTCTTACTTCTAATTTAATAGAGGAGGCGAATCGTGGGTTTAAATACCGTGACCCTAACTAATATCGAAGGACTACTAGAGTTATAATAGATGCTATACCGTATTTAGTGATACGCTAAGAATCAAGATACGTTAATAGTAACTAAATATAATAAAAGCCTAGCGGGAAAGGGAATCGTTAAAAGACCTTAAGGAAGTCGTGGTGGAATACGGGTTTAATAATATAATTAACTAGGATACGATACGCTTGTTTTACTAAACTGGTTTATTCGGAATACGCCGTATTAGCTAGTCGTGTCCTAAAGAGATCTAGAGCGGGTGACTATAACGATATAGCCTGTATTATTAAATTATCTTCTCGAAGACCTAGCGCCTTAAAGGCTTCACCACGAGCAGTAACGCCAGGAATCGCGCTAGCCCTCTTACGCTTAAGCTTTATATGCGGATAGTATTGTCCGTTAAGGGAGACGTTAAAGCTTAAGTCTAGCCTTTTGGTATCCGTAATAAGGCAGTCTTGGTATAGTAGCTTAGCCCTCTAGGAGAGGTATCCAGATAATTCTTATTACTATATTATATTACTAATAAAGTAAAAGGGAAATACGTAAACGAACCGACTCTATCCCTGGATAGTAATAATATAACCCCGATCCAGCTTAGTAAGATATACGAGGCTTGTAAGCGCCTCCGAATAGTTAGAACCGAATAGCGTAAGGAGAATTAGGAGGATACTAGATTATCGTGAACCTATAATATTTAGCAGGAAAGCTAGAAGGCTATAAACTCCTAGGATAGATCGGTATATATTCCGGTATATACTAAAAGTATTATAGAAGCATTTCTATAGAAGTAAAAGAACCGGCTATAACGTAAACTTCTTGGTAAACCACTAGCGCCCGTATATCTTTAGTTCCAGTTCGGCTCGGTGCGGGTTTAATATTATTAAAGGCCGGAATACCGAATACTTATAATCCAGGATATACCGAATAATAATAGGCGATAACGATAAAGGAGTATGTGTTACTAGGTCCTAGGGCCTATAAGTGTAAAAGAGGTAAGGCTTAATTCGTTTAACGATATATCGGCTAGGAATTCTAAACTCGAATCCTTTATAAAGCACTATCTCTTACTAGCCAGGATACCTCGGCGTAAATAGAGGTAGCTAGGAGAACTAGTAAATATACTAAGGTGGAATCTCTGCCGTAGGGTAAATAGGCTCGATTATTATAATATCTACCTCGGCGTACGCTTATCTTATCTCCGATATATCGATACCTAACTAAGTAATTCTCCTAGTATGCTTTAGGGCGGTGCTAGGATAGTAGCAGAGACTATCGTAGTACCGGTATTCGATAAAGTCTAATAGGAATATAGGTAACTTATCGGGATAATAGTGGAAATGCCCTGAAGTTGTCCGGAGTGATTCGCCCTATACTCTCGTCTCCTATATCTTAGTATTATCGGGATTGAATTTCGCTATTCCTGTATATATATGCTTATAAATCTAAGGAGAGCTTACTATTATCTTAAGTATATACCATAGGTCGAAGGAAAGTATATCCTTAGTGTAACTAGCGCGGTTAGGAAGTTTAGTGATATTAAGATTCACCGTCTTTTTTCTTAAGGTGCAGAGTGGTAACTAGGACTTGAATTTGTTAAGCAGAGTGTCTTTTTCTTTGGGTAAGGCTCGGATCTTGTCTATTAGTGAAGTCTAAAGAATTTTATAAAGAGAGCGCTATATAGACCGACTAAGATTTGCCTTTATAGCAAAGATAGTAAGCTTTATAGCGGTAAGGGATATAGTGAATATTTAGGGCGTGTATCGAACTTCTTCCGTGGTATCTTCTAGTAAAGCGTGGGTTAATATTAACGAGCTCTTTACAGATATCGCTCCTAAAGTCACCGACTAATCGGTATTAGAAGTTAGTATAGCAGAGTCCACTATATCTAAAGTAACTGATTCTTCTTTATTATCTTCTTCGATATTCTTATTATCTGCCTGGTTAAAGATAGGTGCCGGGATATTATAGTTATCTTAGTCCGGCGTTAAACCTAGGTTATCGTCCTCCTTATTCTTATCCGTATACGGCCTATCTATAGGTAGGATATTAGTAAGAACTTTATCGATGGTCTCGAGAGTATCCACGCCTGCTAGGTTATAATCGGCGTTATTCTACTCGTTGCTACTAGTATCGCCGGCGTTAATAGTATTATCGGGAATATCCGAAACCTCTAGAGCTAGTAAACCGCTAGAGTCTAGTTCTTAGTGATTTAACTAATCTATAATCTCGGAGTTCTTAGCCTTATAAGACCTTAAGGATAGTTTACTATATCTAACTAGTAAAGGAGGACGCCGTGCTAGGCGAGGGGAAGGTAGCCGAAAGTCTTACTTATCAGGAATCGATAATAGAATATACTATTAGGCTTAAGTTTCGCGAATTAGGATAGGAGGCAGAATAGGTCTACCCTTAAATCGGTCTTTTAGATAAGGCATAGTGATAATACTAAAGATATGGTTATAAATCTATTATAAATTTAATCTCCTGCCCGGTAAAGGCGAGGTTCTATTACGCGTCTCCGCCCCTATAAAACGCTATAAAACACGAGGTCACGTAATAAAACTATAACGCACTACCCCGTAATATATTTTACCTTCTAGGTTACTAATATAACGACTATAAATCTTATTTCTTCTTTCCGTTAACGTCGTGATTTATAGGCGGCGGGGCTATTTTCCTTAACTATTTTCCTTTCTATTTTTCCCTTCTATTTTCCCTTCTTTTCGTCTGCCTTCTTTTCTCGCTAGCTTAGTGAATTCTGCTCTTTTACTAGTAAATCTCTTATCTTATTAGCCGTAGTTTAGTAAGTCCTATTCTTAATTTAATTATATCGTGAAAATACTAAACTATTCTAGTATTATAGCGACTATAGCTAGGAACCCTAATCCCGTATTCCGTCTTTTAGTTTCCGGTTAAAGCTTAGAGTAACGGAGCAGGAAAAGACCCTATAATAATAAGACAGGAAGCACTATAGAAGATCCGTTTCTCTTAGATAAGGAAACCGGTCAGGAGAAGGGCTTAACTAGACGGGAAGCCTAGGATTTACTAGCTATCACCCTGCTAGATAAAGATAACGTCACTTCTGCTTTATAGTCTATTTAGGTTAGTTATTACTCTTACTTATAATCTAGTCCGAACCGTTTCTAATATTTACTAGTCTAGTAACTTATAGGAAAATCCCCGTAAAAAACGGAAGTTTATAATAACTAGCCACCCTGGCTGGTCCGAAGAAATCCGCCCTTTTTTCCGACGCCTTAAGAAGACTATACGTAAAGCTTTTCTCCTTATACTTAATTAAGACTAGAAAGAGAGCGTGGTTAACCTCTACTTGGCTAGGTTTAAGGACACGGACTATAAATGGGTTTACGAATAGGGCTTAAGACGATATTAGGGGAACTGCACGACCTAGAAGTCTTGGATATTAAGTGTAATTAAGGTAAGTATTCTTTACCTTATTATATCTTTAATTTATAAATCCACTAAGAATATTTATATAGGATTATATCCTAAAGCTCCGTAAAAGGGAGAAAAACCGATTCGCTATCTAAAGGGACCCGAATCGTATATATAAATTCCTTAGCTATATATAGAACGCCGACCTCTTTAAGGAGCTTTTTAGCTTCTGTAAAACTTGGATTAATATCGCGGATAGTGACGTAAAAGTGAAGCGTTAGTGTCTCTGTATACTAGTTTAAATATCTCTCCGACTTAATATATTCTAATACTCTATAGTTATTTTTACTAAAATTTACGTTATCGTTAAACGCCACCTCGAGTACCTTAACGATATCGTAGCCGGTAAAGCGATAAGGACCTATATCCAGGATTAGAAGTGGGTTCTTACTAGATAGGATAAGCTACCCTATAGCCGTATTGCCTAGAGTCTCCATGTTAAGGATCTAAAACTTATAAAGGAGTATCCTTATACTAAACCGCGGAGGTTAGAGAAAGATAACCGCACTTACCTAGGCGCTAAGGATAATCCGGGAAGCTTTAAGCCTGATAATAGCTTCTAGGCGATAATAAGCCTTAGGGAGACGTGAAAGATATAATGGTTTATTCCGTGATTTGTATTCTGATAGATAGTTTACTTTATAGGCTTATATCGATAGTAGTAAACTTTAAGTAAGGCGTCTTTGTCTTTGGCGTTCTAACTTATATCTCTTATAATCTACTATACTTCTATATTTTACGGGCTTATAACGTTACGATATAGCTACCTAGTAGAAGAGAACGGGATATATAGCGAATTAATCCTTTCTATTATATGCTCTTCCTTACCTATTTATAAGACTCTCCTCTCGGCTCTTTGGCTTAATGATTCTACTTAAACGTATTTACTATAATAGTTCTAATTATATATAAGATAAACTAATAGCTTCTACACTTTATAGGTTCTTTATAGACTCTTTTTTATAGACCTTATACTATACTTCCTCCTAGAGACACACTAATAATAGCACTTTGATATTTATATATCTCGCCTTGCCTTAGATACTAAGCCGGGGATATTATATAGATCTTAGGTAGAGTAACTTAGCTTTAGTAAATCTACGGGTATCTTCGGGGAGATAGATATATTTGCTATGCTATAATAGAATAGGAGATAGAGCTTTCCTTCCCTGGATTCTTTAACGTATTTACTAGAGGTATAATAGCGAATAGAAGTCGGATGCTCCCCGTTATAGCTGGTCTATAGCTTAGGGAATCTCGTTCTATACTATTATGAATTCCAGGACTATATTAGTAGATCTTAAGTATAGGTAACCTATATACTTAATATAGGTCTCTTTATATACAGCTTCTAGGTTATTACCTAGGTAGATCGCCACTTCCTATTATACCTACTTGCCTGCCGAGGTAGCTAGGTAGGATAGAAGGTAAATAGATAACCGTTTACTCCTAACCTTGCTTATCTTTCTATTATACCTATATAGGTAGGTAGGTAGTAAATAGTAAGTAATAAGTAAGCGCCGGTAATATTAGGTATAGAAGGCGTAGACTCTATCGTAGCTTCTTCTCTTATATTACTTCTTCTCCTTTCTCTTCTATTACGTCTTCTCCTTTCTCTTTTATTACTTTTTCTCCTTTCTCTTTTATTACTTCTTCTCCGAGCTATATCGTTTATATTACCGCTATCTCGAGCTATCTTACCTAGTACTAAGTCTATACTAGCTATATCTAAGCTCTGTTATAGCTAAATTCATTATTTCGACTAAAAAAGACGTTACTGCTAGTATAGGTACTAGTTAGTTAGGCTATCTAGCTACCTAGATCGTTCTTAAGGCTTATCGTGATCCTAAGTAGGATTTACTAATTATTACTTTAGGTAAATAGATATTATGGCCGGAACGAAGTCGAATATTTACTATCCGCCTAATATTAAGCTGCCGGAGAACCCTAGGGTAAAGGCGTCTTAGTCTCTTCTATACCGCTAGTTTAGTGACGCTATTAGAGGCGTTTAGGGTAAACCCACCGCGGCCTTATTTCTTTAAGCGGTGGTAGTTTTTGGTAGCGAGTTAAAGCTGCCTTCGGCCGCTTGTACCGGTATTTTATAATACGCTAAGAAAAGCGAGATTTATACCGCGCGTGTCGATAAGTAGCGTAAAACCGCTAAAGCCTTTGGTTTTACGACGGTGAATAGTAATAGTTTAGAGAAGAATAAGCGATTAATGTTACTGGAGATCCTGCGCTGGAAGTCGGATAAAAAAGGATATACACCGGGTCCTACGAATACTAGGAAGAAAGGAACTAATACTGGCTCGAGTATACTAAAGAAAGTTATAGCTAGTAGAATTACTAAGGCCGTGAAGGGCGGTAATAGTAAGAAAGCAGCCTCGAAGCAGGTTAAGGAGGATACCGAGGAAGAAAAGGAACTGGATATTAAAGGTGAGCTCTTAGGAGTTTAGTTAGTGTATCGGCTATAATATACTAACGTATATCTATTAGACGACGAAGAGGAGGAGGATAAGTCCGAGGATAGTAATGATACTAGTAAAGAAGTATCTGATAATACCGAGGATAACGGCGCCTAGTAGATAATAATATCTCTTGAGATTCACTATCCCTGCTATATTTTACTATACTTTACCTACTTATATCTTACTTAGGGTATAGTTAACGATAGAGCTTATTATAATAGTAGGGAGGTTATAGGTACCTATATAGGATAGGAATAATAGCGAGGATTTAGAAATTAGAACTTAATAGCGTTTACCCGGAGATTTATAGTTAGGAGGAGTTAAGAAATCGAAATAACAGAGGTAAGGATTATAATAAGCGTCTCTTCCAGGTTCTCTTCTTTTACTTAACTCCTTTAGGTATATATAGGTTAGCTACGTAGTCGTTTACCACCTATTATAAGCGATATATCCTGGAACTAGAATAATTCACTAAGCGAGATATATAATATACGACGATATATGGTTTTCCTAGTGATAATATCTATTCTAGGAATACACGTCTTCGGAAGTGATATATTAAAGGATATATATTTTAAATAGGACGTATATTTAAGGGTAAGAATTATGTCTTTAATATTATATTCTGTTTATACCGAGAAGCGTATCGAGCTTAATTATAGTTATAAGTTCGTGACCATATATTAGTTAAAATCTGTCATATAGGAGACCAGTTCCGCAAGACATAATCACACCGTCTAGATATTGGTTTGCTATATAAAAGACCTTGTTTGTATAATATTTACCGTAATAACAGGTAGTATAATTATAATAGCCGTGTTAGCGTTATATACCCGTGTTTATCTTGGACACTGTGTCCACACCCAACAGGCTCTTCTGGCAATGTCCAAACCCCCCCCAAACCCGGGTAGGTAGTTCAAAGTTCAGTTAGTTGAGTTCTTACGGTACTTTGTACATACATACATACATAAGCACGCATTCCACCCTCGCCTCGATATCTTACAGCACTGCCAAGTGCGACGTACTGGTATGTACGTTGTACAAGGTACATGTCGGGCCCTTGGCGAACGAACAACGTGGGAAACGCCCCGAGAAGCCTGGATTGGGCATATCCCATGTGCTTCTATGCATACAGTAGCAGTTTAAGTCTGTGTCAATTTACGACATGCGTTCTTATCCATTCAAACTTTGCAGTTACCGGTTTCTCGTTTATGGTGACATTGTCACATTTGTTCGCACCCACGATCAAGGGGGAACTCGCAATCATCACATCTTACACTGAGGGGCTAGACTCTCCAATTCAATGAGCACACCTTGCGCGTATTCCACGCTTTCGATACTACGTCCCCTCTCCGGCTATTATTGCGCACACACGAGAAGAAGACGGAAACCGTTTATGGGCCAGGCAGGCTGAAAGAGTGACAGTCGGATACCAAAAAAAGGGCTGCATTCGGCGGATAAAATATGGTTTGGTCAACAAAACCGGGCTCGCTTAGAACGACGACTAATTGAACTACCTATGTACGTTGTACAACCCTCGGGTTCGGAGAAAAGAATGGCCGGATTATGCGTGCCCTCGACACAAGGCACGACCGTCGCATCTGCATGTAATCAAGCATAAAGTGCTCGAACTGAACGGCGTGGCATAGGGCCGAAGCGCTTCTAACGCCACCCGGTGAGAGAGTGGGGTAGGAGACATAATAAAAAGTGTAGGTGCGAAGTATGCATCATCTCTCGCTCTCGCTTCCGCCCCTTTTTGCTAAATTCCGTGACAGCACGATGTCTGGTGCAAGTCACTCCAGATAGAGGCGACGCGCTACAGACAAGCCTCCAAAGTTGTACGTGGGATGACTTGATTCTTTAACGGATGTACATTACTAGATGCAAAGTTGCAAACCCGTCTCAAGAGCCCTTGGTGTAGAAACCGGATGCAGGCGCATGAGCTGGTCTTCCCCTATTGCCCTCTTCTCCCTCATCGTCACTGCCCTGCCAATCTCCCCGCTTATCTTATCCCCTTCCTTTCCAGCCACTGGACCACCATGGATTGTGACTGGGGCGCTAGATGCATATCCATGTCCCTCACCTTGGAGCCAAGAAAGCCAGATAGGCTTGTTACAAAAACACCATGGCTTCTCGAGGACTTGGAAGAGCACTTGCATCTTTGTCGCAACGGAGACTTGGATGCTCGCCTCGAATGCCTCAGGATAGACATTGTTGCATCATTATCGACATGAAACATCTTATTGATGGAGTGGGACTAAATATGAACTCCATACGTACGTTGTATGTGGACATCCATGCCAACTCGTTTCTTACCCTTATCGCAGTCCCGCATTGGGATACACACGCCCGACTCCCGGAGGGGCAGCGCAGCAGAGGAAATCAAGACCGCCTAAGACCAGTATAAGTCCACGACGCTTTCCCAACTCATCCCTTAACCTACCCTACCCAAGGACCCCATCTTACCACGTGTAGATGTCACTGGGCTGTCGCTCTGTCCATAGTTATATAGCTGTTTAGGCTTGGGGGTTTACATATAGTTCAGAGCCCGATAACTAACCAGGCTGTCAGTAGACTTAGAACTTCCTGCTGATAGCTGTACCTCTGATGGCTCTGGTCAGAGAAACATTCTCTGTTCAAGCGCTGGCCTACGCCCACCCCTCCTGCGTAGGTATAGTTCTCGCGATACCCCCACTCCGGGGCTTCCCCCACACACCTTCGAGCCGCGTCCAGTCCGTTGAATGGGTTCCTGCTTCTGGCTCAAATCATGGCATCATTTTCCCCAATGGGGATATTAGGGTAACTCACCGGTCGAAATGGACAGAACAGCAACGACATGAATGCAGGCAAAGTAGGCGGGTGGTTATGATGCCGATATCGCGGCAAAGGCTCTACCGAGCGGCCACAAAGGTGCAGTATGTCCAATTTAGATCTCTGACACACTTGAAAAGCCGACTGCCCCCAATCTCCCAAAGGTGGCAGCATTCGTAGCCAATATCGATCGCGTCAGATTAGCAGCCTAACGAGCTCTTGGTATAGAACCGGGATCCCAATCAAAAACTCCTGCAGATAGTCATCGCCGTTCGTTTTCCCTTAGTCACTCGTTTCGGGGGCACGACACCCTCTAGACGCAATCAGGCTACATGCCATGGATGGATGCCGTGATTCGGGATGGCACGTGGAGAAGCGCCACCCGTTCTCCCGTTGTCGGTGATGAAGAAGGTCAACGGATGGGAAAGTCGGCACGTGCTACCAATTCAGCTGTGTACGTGGTATGTACGTTCCATGTACTTCGTACCTACCTCGTACCAGGGTTCCACGATGGGCATGTGGGCTGCGCCTGGGGAAGAGACTGCTCGGCGTAGATGACTTTTCCTTTACAACGTATCTGGGGGTCGCTGTGAGAAGGAAAATGGAAGGGCGTGCCTCGAGTAACCCAGCCAGCCGATCATCACGTCAAGTGTCGACGTAGTGTCCAGGGGACCTTGATAAGATATGCCGCTTGGCGAGCTTCTAGTCCGCCTTGAGACGGTTCCAGGACAAGGGGAGGGGTGCAATTTTATAGTGGTGGGGGATCGACAAGACAACGCATGTACACTAGAAACGGATGACACACCTGCACTGTGCCTCTGAATATAGAATGGTACATGTGTGTTGTACCTGGTCCATAAAATAGGTACACCAAGTGTACAACGATGTGCTGTGCGTTGTAAGCAATATCCATCGCCGGCGGCACATCGGGGCCAAAAATAGCCTCCGACGGCGAATACAATTTGTGTACGAGGTACTTGTATTCGTAGTTGTACAGCGTACGTACATACTTCGTAGCTTCGTTTTGACTCTTTTCTACCGTCCAACGTACGAAGTACGTTGTATGTATGGTATGCAACCCGCACAGCTTCGTCCTGAAAGGTTAAATGTCATCATTGTCGAGGGACGTTTCGTGGCCTTCACCTATCCCGCTTTTCCTGTTGATTCTCCGCAGTCGGATTTTTTCCCCTTTTCCTCTGGTAACACGTGCTAACCAAAGGCCGATAATGGATGGTGTCATGCACATACCAAATAACGAGGTCGCAGCTATTTGTGGTCGTAAAAGGCCTACTTTGTGCGTATTTGAAAGGGTAGCATTGCGACCGCTCGGAACATGCCGGAAAGGTTTCGCTGTTTCTCCACATAACAGCATGGTCTGCTAAAAAAGGAAAACGGCATTCGAGGCCGTCGGTTATCTTTGCTTTGCCGCTCCGTACGTTGTACGTTGTATGTACTGTAACACAGACTCTGCGACTTTGCGTGTGGGTGTGGTGAAATTACAACGGTTCATTGGATGCACAAAGGGGGCAGGGTAAGAGAACTTTGGTCAAGGACACCCATGCAAGACGGATGATCCCGGAGCCGGTATGGAAAATCGAATCACCACTCTTCATCAAACGCGTGCTGTGCCGTCGCGTTCGTGTTCCGGACCTCTTGATGCTGCGATCAAGCCCCGAGGGTTTCCTGACCGGTTTTCTTGAAGGGTGAGATTTCTGATACTACAACCCGCGATATATGTACACATGCCCATTTGACAGGATTTGATTTGTGGCTTTCTGCTTCCCAATCAGCCCTACAGCGGTATTGGTGGTTATGTGGCTCGGCAGATGCGGTCACTGTTTTTTGTCGAGTCTGCGTCGCGATGCAGTTTCCAGGTTCGTGATAGTTGGTAATTACCCTGATGATACGAAGAAGTGTACCTAGCTACCTACCCGGGGTGGGGGGGGTTCTGGACAGTCAATTCATATAGTGACGATCATAGATATAAGGGGGTAGTTTATTATTATGTAGCTAGTAAGTCGATATCATAAGCAGCGCGCTTACTATTATAGGTTAGTATTATATTCATATGGTCAGGTACATTATCATAGTGATTCTAAGCAGTAAAGTCCATAGTAACCAGCAAAAAACTGTATCTATACAAGGTACCCTATCATATACCATAGGATATCTTATTAGTTATTCCAGGCCCACGAAATGACTGACTAGTATATAATACACTGACTATTCTTATTAGAATAGTCAAGCTGACAGTATGTTACTGCTAACAGTGAATAAGTATATATACTTACACTTAAAGTATATCTGCTAAGAAATTAATAGGGGAAGTACATATATATTAAGTACTAGTACTATATCCCGGTAGGTCCTTCCATACCTAATAACAAAGCCATCGTCAGGCAGGGGCAGCAGCGTACGTACTTCGTAGATCCTTTTCTATCTATCTTCTTTCTTTTCCATAGATCCATCTACAGTTAGGTCTTCTTCCTTTTCCATAATAACTACAGCAGACCTCTTCCACAGCAGCAGACCTCTTCCACAGCAGCAGGACCTCTTCCATAACAGACCTCTCTTCCACGATAACAGAGGTAGGCAGAGTCCCATCACAGAGTCCCATCAAACAGTCCCATCAAGCTAACCTCTTCCACAGCAGCAGGACCTCTTCCACGATAACAGAGGTTAGCAGAGTCCTATCCACAGAGTCCTATCCGCAGAGTCCCATCAAGCTAACCTCTTCCACAGCAGACCTCTTCCATAGCAGCAGGACCTCTTCCACAGCAGCAGGACCTCTTCCACGATAACAGAGGTTAGCAGAGTCCCATCCACAGAGTCCCATCAAGCTAACCTCTTCCATAGCAGGACCTCTTCCACGATAACAGAGGTTAGCAGAGTCCCATCCACAGAGTCCCATCAAGCTAACCTCTTCCATAGCAGGACCTCTTCCACGATAACAGAGGTTAGCAGAGTCCCATCCACAGAGTCCCATCCACAGAGTCCCATCCACAGAGTCCCATCCACAGAGTCCCATCCACAGAGTCCCATCCACAGAGTCCCATCCACAGAGTCCCATTAAGCTAACCTCTTCCACAGCAGGACCTCTTCCATAGCAGCAGGACCTCTTCCACGATAACAGAGGTAAGCAGAGTCCTATCCACAGAGTCCTATCCACAGAGTCCCATCAAGCTAACCTCTTCCATAGCAGGACCTCTTCCACAGCAGCAGGACCTCTTCCACAGCAGCAGGACCTCTTCCACGATAACAGAGGTAAGCAGAGTCCTATCCACAGAGTCCTATTAAGCAGTCCCTCTTCCATAGCAGACCTCTTCCACGATAATAGAGGTAAGCAGAGTCCTATCCACAGAGTCCCATCAAATAGTCCTATTAAGCTAACCTCTTCTATAGCAGCAGGACCTCTTCTATAGCAGACCTCTCCCATAGCAGCAGGACCTCTTCTATAGTAGCAGGATAAGGGCATACTTAATATTTTAGGACCAGGAAACAGGCTATAGAATAGTGTATTTATATAAGTATATAACGATATACTTTAGAGGAATATTCTAATCTTAGATTTCTAAGGTAAAAAGGAGGGGTATAATATAGATATAAAGTAACTATATATATACTAGAATGCCTAGATATATAGCCCTGATATATAACCTCTTTTATCCTGTTATTATATTAAGGCAGATATTCTAAACCGTTATGACTCTAATATTAAGGTAAGATAGTATTAAGTAGGTGATCGCGAAGAGTAAAGAGATAATTAAGATAAAAGCACTTAGTAGTTAGGACATGATCGTATATAAGTTAAAAGTAAGGGGGTGCTAAAGAGTTAGATTAATCGCTAGCCTCCTTATTCTAAGGGCGGCTATTTATCCCTTTTATATACGCTATCCAGGTCCGGACTAGCTCGGGATCCTATTAGCCGTAATAACTACTATCCCGTAACTCGTAGAATAACCCGACTCGTGCCCTGAGTCGGCCCGCGACGTGGCTACCTACGAGTCAGGCTCCTAACCGGACACTCCGACGTTTTCCGTGACTCGGCCGCTAGCCTAGACCCGTGTTATGACTCGTGGCTACTTAGTACCGGGGGACCGGTAATCCGGTACCTAATAGGGCGCCCCCTCTTTATAGCTTTTATCCTAGAAGCCTAATACTATCCTATTCCTCCTTTATCCTCCTTTATCCTTTAATTAACTAATAATCCCTTTATAATCCTAGCCTATCTATTATATCTCCTAATTACCTTTTCCGGAATATCGTTTTTTATAATAATCCGTTTTTTATAGTAATCCGTTTTAGTTATAATATAGTCTTTCGCGGGTCGCTTTATTATCCTAATTATATCTAAAATCCCTTTAGTAAGGCTAGCCTACGATTACCTTTATTATAATATTAGGGTAATCGTTCCTTTTATTTATAGGGTCACCTTTATTACTCCTTCCGTATAAATAGAATAGAAGATTAGTCCTACCTAACCTTATAGATATCCTATTCTATTTTTCCTATAATCCTATTCTTATTATTTTCCTCTCTTTACCCTATTCTAATTAACTCTATTAGATTAGATATCCAGCCTTATAAATAATCCCGCGCTACCCCGCGATAGAGTTAAGACTAATTAGCGATAGCTTTATATAATTTATTCCTCTGCCTATCCTACTACGTATCTTATTACTAACCCCGATCTTATTTTAGTCCTAGTCTCGTTCTCTTATTATAGCTATCTCTACCTTATATTATTATAAGTTCCCCCCTTTATCGTTTAACGCGTAGTTAGATATAAGCTAACCGCTATCCTAGTATCGTCCGACTATTATAGCTCCTAAGAGTAATAAGAAGCGCGCCGCCACTAATAGTAATAGTGTAGCTAGGACTCCTAGTAAATATCAGAAAAAGTCCGCCGCCGCTAATACCCTAGCCGTTAACGCTAATATACCGCCCGCCGCTAGACTTATCAATATAGGCGAAGGCGAGGGCCTTTATACCCTATACTTACGGTACGCCGGCCACTTAGCTAACTTAGATTTAAAAGAGGGGGGCACTATCTTATATAAGTCGTGCCGATATAGCGCTAGTACGTGTCCTGTTATTAGCCCGTATTTAACTCCTTACTTACCTACCTTCTTAGAGAAATCGGCGAAATATCACTATTACTAGGTTAACGGTAATTATTTATACCTCGATATAGGCTTATACTCCCTCCGCTATAGACCGCTTTATAATCCGTTCTATACTAACCGCCTCCTAGTTACTAATAGCGGGTAAGGCCGCCGCTAAAGTCTTATAGGATATTCTAGAAGCCGCTAAAACGCGGCCTAGCGGGTTTAATTAAGCCCGTGTCGTGAGTATACCTTATTCCGCGTCTAATTATATATTAACGGCCCCGATAGGAAGCTATACTCTAGGCTTAGTAAATTTTAAAGGTTAGTATCGGTAAGTATAAGGCTAAGACTACCCGTGGATCCGGTAAGGGCGTGCGGGCTAAGCGGCGCGATAATAAAAAGATCGCTGCCGCTAAATAAGATGCCCTTAAGCGGGTTATAACCTTATTAAAGGAGATATCGGCCTCCCTAAAAGCCTAGAAAAAGATCCCGGATCTTTTAAAGAAGTTCCTAGGGGTTTAGGGCGGTATTACCGCTACGGGATCGGTTACCGGTCCTATCGTAAATAGTAATACCGGGGTAATACTCCTTAACCTAGATACCGGTAACAGCGTTTATAGCACGCTTACCCCGGGACCGTTATTTACCTAGAAGAAGGGTAAGGCTAAGAAGAAGGCCACCCCTATTCTAGTTAAGGATAATACTATAACTAATAATAATAAAGATAAGGGCGGAGATACCCCCTCGCCTACCACTCCTCCTCCTCCTCCTCCCCCTACCGCTAATATATTAGTATAGGAACTTAACGATAACCTATAGCTAAGTCTTTCCGGCCTTACTACTAACTAATTTCCTTTTTTTTTTTTTTTTTTTTTTTTTTTTTTTAATAAAAAATCCTTTTAAGGCACTCCGTGTATCCTTAATCCACTATTATCTTATCCCGATCCAGTCCCCGCTATACTATAGTTATCGCTAGAACGTATATAAAATATCTATTAATTAGCCCCGTTAGTATATTCCTATAGGTTCCTAGGTATTATCTTTATAGCCCTAGCCTATCCACTTAATAAGATATTCGCGCCGTTTACCTTAGTAGCGATAAGTAATAATAGCTTCCACTTCGTATTCGTCTTCTTATAGTTTTATCACGACCTCCTATAGAGCCGGCAGCTAGCTATCGCGTAACTTCTATAGTTCGAGTAAGGAAATAAGGAAAATATTATAAATCTTTATACTAGTAGGCAGCTCGAGCCTATACGCTAGTCCGTGGCTGCCTACTATTCCTATAATCTTATAGGGTCCGATATACTTATCGCTTAGTTTACGGGATAGCCGATATTACTTTAGGTTCTTCGTGGAGAGTAGGATATAGTCTCTGACTTAAAACTACTATACCGTCCGTCCGCGGTTATAGTAATGTTTATATATCGCTTAAGCCCTCTGAATTAATTTAGCTAGGGTCTTATAATCAGCTATAAGCTAAGCAGCGCGCCGGTCCGCCTCTACGGAGCGGATCTCTCTAGCTCGGGGTAACTTTACTTTATCGGGCCCCCTCGGGTTATAGCCTATTAAAGCCTCCGCGGGGCTCCTCTTAGTAGCCGAATACTATACTATATTATATATAAACTCAGCGAGTCCTAATTTATCCACCTAGTCGTCCTACTATAACGTATAGTAGGCGCGAAGGTAATATTCTAGGTTCTAATTCTATTATTCCGTTTACCTATCCGTTTACGGGTACTACGCGGTGGATAGGCGGCGATCCGTGCCGAGGTGCCGATAAAGCGCTATCCAGAAATAACTAATAAAAAGGGCTCCTCTATCCGATACGATACCGCTTAGGAGGCCGAACCTACGGAAGATATATATCTATAACGTGTCCGCTAAGCCGGGCGCTATTAGGCCACTACTTATAGGAATATAGATTAAGTACTTAGTTAAGCGATAAACCATTACTGGGATAGCGTCCTTTTTATGACTAGCCCCTATTATAGGCGGCAGGCCGGTAATAAAATTAATCGAAATCTCCGTAAAGGGGCGTTCGGGAACAGGAAGACTTACTAAATTACCGTATAGCTTATACTACCTAGGCTTAGTATACTGGTATACTAAGTAGCTAGGGATAAACTCCCGAATATCTTTTAATAGGTGGTTCTAGAAGTAATAACTAGAGATCCGATAGACGGTCCTCTTAACCCCGTGGTGCCTAGTAGTTAGGCTGTTATAGAAAACCTATAAAACCTTTTAGCGTAGACTATAATAGTCGGGTATAAAAATCTTTCCTCGGAACTATAAAACTCCTTATTTATCTCGGGACTAGGGGCTAGCCCTTCGTCGGTTATCGGTGGCTTTACGCTAATATATATAAAACGGGTCTTCGGCCTATACCTCGATAATTTCTTCGTATAATATAGGCGAGTCGGGATTAACGACCGTTCCTAGGGTAATTAATCCTAGGATAAACTTTCTTAAAAACTCTTCCACGGCCTTAGCTTAGTCGGAGGTAACTTCTAACTTATTAGGGGTATACTACGGCTTCCGCGAGAGGCTATCGGCAGGGTTTAATAACCCGGGCCAGTACTTAATTTCGAAATTATAGGCAGTAATCTCTTTAAGCCAGCGCGCGTGCTAGGCTTTTCACTTTAGCTTATCCATTAAATATCGATAATTCAGGTAGTCGGTTAGGACTAACACAGGAGTCTAGCTATAGGCAATATAGTGCCTCTAGGTACGGAACGACTTAATAATCGCTATTAATTCGGAATTAGGTATACTATAGTTTAGTTCGGGTCTATATAGCTTCTAGGATATAAAAGCGATAGGGCGCTATATTCTATTTTTAAGCTAGCTAATAACTACGCCGATTATAAATACTAACGTATCGGGCTTAATATATATTAGTAATTTAGGGTTAAAGTGCCGGAGAATAGGTGCCTTGCTACATAAAAGTTGTATATACGCATATAGATAGATTAGTTAGCTGCCGGCAGACTTATAAAAGTCTGCCTCTATAGCAGAGCTCCACGAGCTCGGACTTTGGAATGATTATCTTCTTTTCTGAAAACCTTTGTATAGACCTCTGGTCTCTAGCATATATTTATGCATAGTAAATAGTAGTAACTATTTAGTAGCTATCGTTCGCCTCTATACTATACCCTCGATATCCTATTTTTCTTTTCCCTCTCGCGATTAAATAAGTCTGTATAGACTTAATTAAATAAATCCTCCTATAACTTAACCGTTAGCTGTATAAACCGCAGAGAACGTATACTATATACAGACTCGATCCCGTAACTATAGCAAACATTCCGCTATTATTATAGTCGAGCCGAACATATCCAAAGCGTCGCTTTTCTTTTTTATCGTTTCCTAAAACCTTTCTTTACCGTTTTGCCTTATCGTTTTTCCTAACGTTTTTCCTATTTTCCTTGTTTTATTTTCCTCTTTCTCCTTAACCTTAATTTATTTAGCCATGTTATTACTGGCATAGACGCAGCTTCTACACGGTAAACGATAGCTATAGACTTACACGATAAAGCCATAACGCTATAAAATTTACCCCTTTTTTCCGCCGTAAACTTCCTTACCTATAACTCTGCTATACAAGAGTTTCACTATAAATAGAACCTCTAACAACCACTAAGAGAGAACTTTTTCAGATTTATAGGTTTATATAAACAAAACCTAAGTAGGTAAGATAATAATAACTGCTAAACGGAGCGATCTTTATTATCTACTAGGAGGGAGCTATACTAAGGAATAGAGCCGAAAAAGAACACCGTATAACTAGACGCAGTAATAGAAGTAAAGTAATAGATATAGGACTAACTTTCCTACCATAGTAGGAAACCGATAATTAGGCAGTAAAAGCGACGCTCGTAACCGTTCTTAGATAACTTAATATTAGTAGAAGCAGATATCCTAGTAGAATATACTCGAGATAAACCAGCTAAACCCCGTAAGAGATTCCACTAATAGGCAGATAAGCGGTGGAACGATATAGACGATAACCCTTACTCGAGAATAGACTATAATCTGTTAATAATCAGCTAATAGCCCTTAATATTAACGCACCCCGTAGACCACTTTTCCAGACCCCCACCCCACCCCCCTTTAACTTTATATAAAATCTAACCAAACCCGCTACCCTACCCCCTTTCCTACCTATATAAAACCTAATCGAGTCCGTAACCCTACCTCCCCCTATATATAACCCCCCTACCCGAATAACCTTTTCCTATAATCATATAGACTTATAGAGCCTAGGCTAACCACCACCTCCGTACTAATTACGCGAAACCTTATAAATACTAGAATAAATACATTAGATAACTAGAATAGATATCGACTAAGAAACATAGGCCTTTAGCTCGGGCACTTACTAATAGGAGCCCTAGTAGTAAACAACGTAGCACCTAATACCGCCTCCTGCACCAGCGCTAGCCGTAATTATGCTATCCACCGAATAATTCTAATAAATAATAAATATTTTCGCCGGCAAAACGGCGGTAACTAACACCATAACTAGCGGAAATAATAGTAACGACGTAAACTATAGTTCCTAGAGTGCTAATAATCTATACGTTTTTCGCCGGAAGCTAACCTTAATCGGATTTTTTAGTCCGCTAAAGCACTTATCGCTAACCTTAATGCCTTAATTAGTGTTAGGCGAGAAGGTGCTATAGCACGACGTTAAACTATTTATTAAAAACGTTAAGGAGTAGGTAACTATTCACGAGCTCGCCGAAGAAGCCCGAATTAATCTACACGCTTTGTTTATCGGAGAAGCCGCTTTATAGTAGCTAACCAGCCTTACCGTAACGTAACGTAGTAAGGTTCGACGCTCTCTAGAAGGCTAGTACGCAGCTCTACGTCGTTATTAGTAAATAAACCCCGAAATGGTAGTAGCGAAAATAGCCGATTTACGTTTTACTACTAGGGATATTATCGATAAATAAGCTTTTACCGAATAGGTAAACTAAGTAGCCCGTTTATATAGAGCTTCGGGCGCTAGTATTAGAATAAACCTTAACGTCTAGTAAGAAATTTAGAATCGTATCGACCCCTTATTACAAGAAATCTATACCCGCCTAGATATAAATAAACACCTTAACGAGTTTATCCGAGAAATTAAAGACTAGATAGCGAACCGTTAACTCTCGCTGCGTTATTAACTATAAAATAGTATATTCCGGGCCGAGTAGCTAGGACCCCCTTTAACTAGCTAGGCAAACACCCCTAATAACTATATATAGCAGCTATAGACTAGCAGACTTACCGTGTACTATATAAACGCTAGTATAACGGACGAAACGGCGGAGGTAAACGAATCAACGAATTAGGGATATTTTAAAGGAGATCAAGGTAACCGAGGTAACCGAGGTAACCGTTTTAATAATAATAATTTCGGCTATAAATAACTATACTCCAGTAATTTCGATAACCGTGATAGATTTATCCGAAGCCGCCGAGGCGGCGATAATCATAGTAATCGAGGCCGTAAAGGCCGGTAATTCCGTAAAGGAGGATACTAGTTCCGTAAGGATAAACGCCCTTACTAATAACGTATAAGATAGTGGGTAAATAATAGGAACGGGGACCGTGATAGATATATCGTGTATATAGCTATAGATAACCCAGGTAAAGCTAACGATAAGGAGGAACTACGCGAGAAAGGATATATCTTAGTTAACGAAGTACTTAGCGAAGGAGAGGAGATATACTTTTATAAGATTAAAAAGGAGGAACTAGCTAACGAAATTAACGTCTATTATTCTTATTTCTTAGGCCGAACCGGCTATACTCTTATATAGTCTATAAACCGGTAAGCGTATAACCACGGCGTAGCCACCTATACGACTAGTTAAAAGCATATATCTGCTTAAAGAAGACGAATATAGCCGAAGGAACCGACTAGGCTAAAACCATAGACGCACTAATATAGAAAATGCGTAGTATACTTCCTTAGCGGTATATAGTTATTTAAACACGTTTTCTCGAATACCTGTATAGAACCGAAGCCAAAAGGATAGGGCCTATATAAAACAGCCCTATAAACTATAAGAATAAGACCCGAAACGATAAAGAAGACGAATAATAAACCGGAACCGGAAATAGAATACCCTACTTAGAATAACGAAATAGGAAACGAGATCGCCTAACCACTAATAGTCATAAAGTAAGTTAATAAACTAACTAGCGAGTATATAGAAAAGATAACCTATAAACCATAAAGACCCCCTAAGCCGGAAGCTCTAAATAGTTTTTTCTTATTTAAACCTAACGAAATTATTAACGCATAAGTATCTAAAACACGGGGACTCAAGAGATATACGTACTATAAAATCGGTATTAGATTCACCCCCTTAGGAGAACCGATAAGCGTTTACGTAGACTCAGGATACTCTATAATCCTAGTCGATAGAAAATAGCTAAACGAGTATACCTAGAATATGCGATACGGAACCGTAGTAAAACCGAAGCCTATAAAAGGAGTTACCGGAATAATTAACGTATAAGAAGTGGCTATATTCGACTTTTACGTCGATAGTCGCGTACGCGATATACCGATCTAAGGCCATTTCATAGTTATAGCTTAGGTGCTAGACAAACTGGAACTAAAACTACTACTAGGCATAGTCTTTTTAAAAACCTATAGAGTCGATATCCTTTACTTATCTAGATAATTACGTTTTACTAGCTACCACGGTATAATAGTCCTAATCCTAGGATACCTACGGAAGCCAGGATATAGACACTAACACAGAGTTATAGTAGCGTAGACGACTATAGTGCCACTAAAGTCTATTACACTAATTCCGGTAAGGTATAGTAATCTGCCTAAAGACTATAAATTTCACTTTAAGCTATATAGCCGGTATAACGCCTTACCCTATATTTACGACGCCGATACCCTAAAGGTCGTATACTTTATTAACAAGATAAACACGCCTAAGACCTTATATAGGAACGACAGAATAGGCCGCCTACGTGACTCCTAGGACGACGACGAAACCGAATAAGTCGAATAGGTAAACGCCTACGCGCTAGCGATAGCCGAGGGAGGCGAATTCGACGATTCAGAGATTATACGATATATTCTAAGAGCGAGCCCCGAGTAGCTAAAGGAGATAATAAACCATAACTAAGGAGCACTAATAGAAGGAACGCTACCTATAGAAAAACAGAAATATAGCACGATAAAGCCTAAACGTCCTGATAATATACTAGAAATCGTGATAAAAGACGGTGTCTATATTTATACTACCGACATAGATAAAGCGAGAAAAATAGTTAAACTACTAGAATCCTTTAACGTGTAGCGTGACCAAGGTATTATACCGCTATTACTATATAAACGTATACGAGTCGATCTCGTGGATAACTAGTAGATAGTAAACCTATATTCCCGGCTATATTAGCTTAGCGGAGAGGATAGAAATATTCTTAACGATAAATTCGACGGAATATATAAACTTAGCCGAATAACTTAGTAAAGGCTGCCTACGCCCTTCGCCTACCTAGCCTTTATGGTTTAGCGTATAGTCTAAGGCTAATGAAAAGGTAGAGTCGTTATTAATCTTTATAAGCTAAACGTAGTAGTTCTGCTAGACGTATACCTAATCCTGTTATAGGACGAAATTATATAATCGCTATAGGGAAAGAAATAGTTTAGTGCTTTTAACGCAAGCTTATTCTTTTACTAACTACTAGTAAAGGAAGAGTATAAGGAACGAATAACTATTATCTCCCCGCGAGGACTAGAACGACCGGAAGTTATATTAATAGGTTTCCGCAATTCTCCACTATTTATATAAAGATTTATAGATTAACGGCTTTTTAAATATCGGCATTTCTATAGAGCGTATATCGACGATATTATTATTTTTTCCGATACTTTCGAGGAGTATATAGAATACCTAAACACGATCCTTAAACTTTTCCAGGATATCCGATTAGCTCTGTCTCCCAAGAAATCTTTCTACGTATATAATTCCGTTTATCTACTGGGTTTTAAAGTTAACGGTCTGGGTTTATATATAACCACGGATCGAATAGAGGCTTTACGATAAATTAAAATACCAGAAAAACTATCGGACCTAAAAACGTATATCGGAAAAGTGGGATTTCTACGCCGATTTATCCTATGGTTTCGAGTTAAGGTTAAGCCGCTATAGAAGCGAAAGACGGTACTAAATAACAAAGCCAGAGATATAGGCAAAATTAGTCTATCCGCCCTAAAATATATAAGATAAAAGCAAACTAAGAAACTAACCTATAAACTAACGGAAATTAAAAGATAAGTATTCGATATTATACAGAAATAGGTTACCGAGGAGATAAGACTATACTATTATATACTAGATAAGACGACGTTTCTTAATTTAGACGCTAGCGGAAATGGCCTAGGAGCCTTTCTATTCTACCTATTAGCCCCCTAGGATAGCGGAAAAATCCCTATATACTCGATCTAACCTATTCTATTCCTCTCCTAAAAGCTAATAGCTATAAAAGCACGCTATAAATTAACCGAACTCAAAGTCTATATACTCGTTTAGGCCTATAAAATATTACGTATACGCCTATAGTTATATAAATAACTAGTAGTGGTTTTGATAGACCACTAAGCAACTAAAGGAGTAGTGGAATAGATATCGCTTAAGATAATAGATATTAATAAACTTAACCTAAGACTGGTGGCTGCTTTAACTTTCCTTAGCTAGTTCCGACTAGATATACGATATATCCCGGGCAGATAGAACGTAGTCTCTAACGCTTTGTCTTAGCTGCCGACGGTAAATAACGAAGAATTATAGGAGCTTATAGGAAGAAAGAAGGCGAAGAGAACGGATAAGCGGAAGCCACTATACGTAAGCGAACTAGACGATATTTGGGTAGATAGGGAAGAAGCCCTAGCGGCGTTTATTGCCTTAATAAGCCCCGAATTAACTAATAATGGATATAAGTAAGCACTTATATGCGTAGTAGTCGACTATATAATGCTAGACGATCTAAAGGCAGAATTCTAATAAGCCTATAGAGACGACCCTAGATATAAGAAAATAATCGATAAAGTGGTGTAACGAGATAATCGCAGACCCATCGGCATGCAGTCGGACCGATGGCCGCGCACGGACCACCGATCCGAACCTATCTCTATGCGTACGTTAAGGGATCAGTTTAATCCCTTAAGTTAAAGTCTTGGTTTAAAGTCAGCGCTTAGTTAACGAATATACTACGACTACTCTACGGTATTAAGCTATTAAGCCTTTTCTATGATATCTTTTCCTTAACTAAAGTCTACGGACTTTCCTTTCGTTATAATTCTTTAACTTCCACACCTTTAAGGTAGTTAGGCCGAAGATACCACCAAAAAGGACTCGAGGAATAAGCGTCCCCCCGGGGGGAGCTAGTAAAGCGGACGCCGGGTAGCCGCCCGCTATACTAAGGTTAATAACGACGGTGGCTAAATAGGAACCGTCGGATAAAAATAAGGGGTTAACGGATACGCCGGTTACGCTCGGTCCCGAAGATAGTGGTTCGTAGGCCGATTAGCGATCTATCGCCGGCCCCTCGACGTTAACATAAAAGGCGTTAATTACGATATTTTCGTAATATCTCTAGTAATAAAGCGAGATTAATCGAGTAATTATAGAGAAGCTCGCCGAATAACCGGCGCCCCGGCGCGATTACGAAAAACCGCCGGTATATAATTATAAGCTGATTAAAGAGTTATCCACGGTTATAGAAATCGACGATTAGTTAGTAGCGATTAAGGCTAGGAACCAGTTTAGACCTAGTACCCTAGTGCTATAGCAGATTAAATAGGCTTTAACGAAGCTCGAATATACCTTCTAGACGTCCTAAAGGCACTATACCCGGAAGATCACTAACCCGAATTAGAACGACTTTACGGCGTTTATTCAGCGAGAGCACCTATCCCGGGATATATAACGGTACTATTACCGTAAGGAACTTCGTAAGCTATAAATAACCGGCGATATAACGCCGATAAAGCTATTCGAATAGTAGGATAACCTGTATAGGCTATTAGGCCAGGAGATAAGCGGAAGCGAAGAGTATGCCTACGACTATTTTAGTCGGCTGCCCCTACGTATTAAGGATAAGATACAGGAGCGGAAAACCGGATTAAACAAGGCGGTAACGCTAGCTTAAGAGGCGTAGCTATTCTAGGATATAAGCCCTATTAAGAAGGCGAGTAGTAAGCGATCGGATACCGGTTATAAAAGGACCCTATTAAACTTCTAGCGCTCGGACGGTCGCTTAAGTCGGGTAAGCACCCCGGCGACTAGTCGGTATACGCCCGCCGAGCCAGGTAAGACAGACTTAAAGGGGGCGCCCTTAACGGGTTAAAAGGTATCGGGCTCGGGTCCAGAGCCTCTATAAGCGCAGCCTAGTACGCGTGCCTTTATAGGCGAGTGCTATAACTATAGTAAAAAGGGTTACCGTTCCAAGGACTACTATAATAATAAGGAACAATAAACGACTAATAACGGGGCGGTAAAGGCTCGCGCCCGCGTTAGTAACGTGCACGCTGCACGTAATAACCTTAATAACGATATTCGGGTCAGAGAACTCTATTTATTAGGAAACGAGTCAGTATAGGTGACAAGGGGGCCGGACCTACGCCCGACGACCGGCCGGCGATCGTAGTTAGTAAGGTAATAAGATCTATAGCGATAGTAATCCGTCACGGAAAGGAGATCGAGTTTAGCGTGGATTTAGATACCTATACGCAGGTAGATATTATTAGCCCGGCGTTAGTGGAACGCCTAAGGTTAAAACCGCTCTTAGAGGTCAAGACTCCGGAGATCGAAGGCTTCGACGGCAGCCCGGCAAGGGTTCGCGGAGTATACAGCTTAGCTTTCCATTTACTAGACGCAGAAGGGCGGCCACGCCTATTAAAAAGGGTCTTCCTGTATACGGATCGACCCAAGGGTACCGGACAATTACTACTCTTAAACGATAGTATAGGTTAGGAAGGTATTATAATTAATACGGCCCGCCGAATATTCGTTTACGGGCCGATCTTAATTATAGACCCTAAGCTATAGGCTCGCGAGGTTATCGAAAAGCGAGCGAAGGCGTACGTTATATATATCACTACCGCTACTATTATCGCACCAGGGACGCCGGATATAACTATTCCGTCTATAGATAACGATAAGGTGATATACGGACTAGTCGTCGAACTGCCGCCGGAAATCGCTAACTATTAGGACGTGTTTTCGGAGTAGGCTACGAAGGAGCCACCCTTATTAAAGGACGCCGAATACACGATTAACTTACTAAACAGGAAGGAACCGCCGTTTAGGCCGTTATATCCCTTATCTCGAGCCTAGCTAAAGGAGCTAAAAAAGTATATCGCCGAAGGGATAGCGAGCGGTCGTATCTAACGGTTAACGAGCCCTATAGGCTCGCTAATACTATTTATACCTAAGAAGGATAGCAGCTTATAACTCTATATCGATTATCGAGGGTTAAACGCTATAATAATTAAGAATAGGTACCCCCTGCCCCTAGTCGGCGAGCTATTAGATAGGCTCGCCGGGGTAAAATACTTTTCTAAGGTGGATATCCGAGATGCCTATTATAGGATCCGGATTAAGAAAGAGGACCGCTAGAAGACGGCGTTCAGAACGCGGTACGGCTATTATGAGTACGCGGTTATACTATTCGGGCTAACGAATACTCCGGCTACCTTCTAGGCGTACGTTCACCAAGCGCTCGCCGGTTTACTAGATATATATTGTATCGCTTACCTAGATAATATCCTTATATATTCCACGTTAAGGGAATAGCACATAAAGAACCTAAAGAAGGTTTTGGATCGGCTTTGTAGGGCCTAGCTATACACGAAACTATTAAAGTGCGAATTTTACCGTAACCGAGTAGATTTCCTAGGGTTCGTAATAACCCGCGAGGGTATTATAATAGACCCGGAACGTGTATATACGGTTACCGAGTGGCCGGCGCCCGGGTTATTTCGTGATATCTAAGTTTTCCTTGGTTTTACTAATTTTTATAAGAGGTTTATTAAGGGATACTCTAGAGTCACCGCGCCGTTAACTACGCTACTAAAAGGCAGTTAAGCGGGTAAAAAGAAAGGACCTTTTAAGTTCCCGGATAGCGCTAAGCGGGCGTTCGAATTACTAAAAGTCGCCTTCGGGTTAGCGACTATTTTACGGTACTAGAACCTAGTGCTGGATATAAGGGTCGAGACGGACGCCTCGAATAAGGCTATTTCCGGGATCCTAAGTTAGAAGTATAAGACTAGATAGCGACCGGTCGCTTACTTCTCGCGGAAGCTTTCCGAAACGGAGTAATAATAGGGTATAGGATAGCAGGAGCTATTAGCTATAGTAAAGAGCCTCGAGTATTAGCGCCACTATCTCGAAGGTATAGGATAGGCGTTCACGGTACTAACGGACTATTAGGCGCTTAAGGGCGTGCTAAACGCGCCGGCGCGGGACCTTCGCGGAAGGCTTGCTAGATAGGTATACCGATTATCGTTATTCGACTTCGAGGTTTAACACCGCCCGGGCAAGACGAACCCGGTAGACGGCCTGTCGAGATAGCCGGATTATATAGTGGATAAGACGCCGTATAATAACGTGCTTCCTACCTTATCGTAAAGATTACGACTAGTTAGCGACCTCCCGATAAGCGTTCGCTAACGGATTACGAGTATCTATCTTACCCTAATAAATAACGCGGTAAAAATCGTATACGTTTAAGCCGCTTAGGTAACGCTACCCGAATATAGGCCTAGTAAACGTAAGCGGGCATAGACTTTATAGGAGGGGGCCCTGCCTAGCTTAAGAGAATACGAGGACGGAAGAGGGCTACGACCCCTATATCCTATTAACGGCACACGGCGTGTTATCGTCGCTGCTATTACCCGCTCCCGAATATAAGATATAGGGTATAGGGCGACTACCTAGCGAAGGGTCGCCGATAAGATATCGCCGACGCCTAAGGCTAATAAGGCTAGGGTTACTATAATACCGGATTAGTATATCCTATATTCTATAGCCTAAGAGCTAGCTAGGAATAAAACGGTAAGTCGGCGTATTATTAGTAAGGAACTAGAAGATCTAGTTAGAGGGCTATAGACTATTAACCCGGGTTATATATCCTTAATTAAGAATATTCGCCGAGGGACCGGAAAGAGAGCGGGGTACTCTCTCGGAGATAAGGATATACTACTATTTAAGGGACGGTTAGTACTGCCTATATAAGGCGCCCTAAGGGCGGAGGTTCTACGATAGCACCACGATAACCCTAGAGCCGGGTATATAGGAGCGAATAAGACGCTTAAGCTGATTTTAAGAAAGTTCCACTAAGTGGACTTAGCGGCGGACGTTCGCGATTATATCGCCGTATATTTAGCGTGTTAAGGGGTATAGGTGCCGCGATATAAGCCGTACGGTTAGCTATAGACGCTGCCGTTACCCACGTATCCGTTCTAAGAGATTAGCATGGATTTTATTACGGGTCTGCCGTCTATAAAAGGGGTAGACGGGTAAACGTATAACGCTATCCTAGTAATCGTTGACCGGTATATAAAGTACGCTTTATTTATTCCTATACGGAAGGACCTAATAGCACCCTAGCTAGCGGCGCTATTATATAGGGAAATTAAGTGCCGATTCGGTAGCCTAAAGGGTATAGTAATAGACCGGGATAAGCTATTTACTAGTTAGTTTTAGATAGAGTTCTGCCGTAAGCGGGCGAACGCTTAGCGATTATCTACTATATACTACCCGTAGACGGATAGTTAGACGGAACGAATATATTAGTTCCTGATTAAGTACTTACGAATAATCGCCGGTAACGCGACGATATAGTGGCCTATTTAGTTATTAGAAGCTGGGTTCGCTTATAATAATAGCGAGCACTCCTCGCTTAGTATCTCGCCGTACGAAGCGTTATACGGGTACTATCCGCGTATAGTGGAATATATTCGACCCAGGGATAATACCCGGGTACAGGGCGTCCGAGAACGTATTAAGAAGCTAGCGGAAGTTCGGCGAAAGGTCCGTGAATACTAGGCGCGTGCCACGGAGCATTAGGCTCGGCACTATAATAAGCGTTACTAACCATAGCAGTATAAGGTGGGCGACGTTATTAGACTATCCACGAAGAACTTCCGATTCCGGTAAGGGTTAAAGCTAGCACCGCGATATATTCGGGTATAGGTAACTAAGAGGATCGGCGAGTAGGCGTATAGGGTTCGCCTTCCTGCGTAGTATATAAGGATACACGATATATTCCTAGTATCCTTATTAGAGCCGTGGAAAGACCGAGTAGCCGTAGAGTTATCGGCGAAGGATCTCCCGCTCCTAGAGGAGGAGTAAGATAAATAGGAGGTAGAAGATATTGTTAGTTATAAAGAAAAATAAGGGAAAACGTTTTATCTTATAAAGTGGGTAGGCTGGCCGGTAGAATATAATACCTAGGAACTAAAGGACCACCTAGAAAACGCTCTAGGGATCCGGAAAAGGTACTAGAAGTATAAAAAGTATATATATAAAAAGTAGGACGATTATAAGATAGTATAAGGCGCCGAAGGGTCGTTAGATATAAAAATAAGAACTTAATTATAGGTTATAATAACCTTTTTCCTTAACGATAACTAAATAAAATAGGGTTAAGCCTTAACCGATCCTAAAATCATAAAACTATCCGTATAAAGTTTAACGCTATTTTAGGCGATTATTGCCGGCGGTGGCTTGGCGAATAAAAAAAAAAATTTTAGTTACTAAAACCGAAAAAGTCGGTCTTATTACTAATAGCGGCGGCTATAATATCGTTGTTATTAGCGGGGGCCGGCTAGGCGGCGGGGGCATAACGGCGGGGCGTGCAAATACACCGATAAGGGATATCGTCTTTATCCGATAAGGCAAACGCTAGCGGCGTATACGCGGTATTACTAGGGGGAGCCGGGGCGTTAATGGCCGACGAGGCGGCGGAAGCCCGATAATGAGCAGGACGGCGGGGGCGAGCCGTAACGGGATAAGGAATAGGTTCGATAGCCTTATTAGAACTATCATTAAAAGGATTATTATTATTATCGACGGAGGTATAACTATAACAAGTAGCCGCCGAGTAACCGGTAAAACGATAAGCCAGAGCAGGGCGTTAAGGATTATTAACGGCCGCTAAGAGGTCGGCGAGCCTATCTAAAAACGGAAACGCCTTAAAGCCTTAAAGGCGATCCTTATAATTAAATAGGCGGTAACCGTTTATCGCTAAGTCCTTAATAAAAGAAATAAGCGACTTAACGTCGCGGAGGTTACCCTCGTAAGGCGGGCAGGTTTAATCTAATAATACCGACGCTTCGGCGTTATTAATACGACTAAGACGGTGCATAAAGTTAACTGTTATTATAGAGCGTAAGGACGAGATTTCGTCTAGAACCAGCATTTAAGACTGCTAATCGTTAGGAATAGGTAGCCGAGCGGTCGGCGATTAAACTCATATCCTTAGCGGTAAGCTTTTTCTTACCGCGGTCTATAACCACGCGGAACTATTTATAGGCCTTAGAGATACGCTCGTAAAAGCGACGCCGGGCTATCGGCGTTAAATTATTATCTATTATATAAATACGCTTACTACTATTCTATAGTAACTAAGTAACACCTAGTATAAAATCGGGGATCTAACGATTAATTAGTATAGAAAAACGCCGAAAAGTCGGCGAACCTATAGCGACGTATTACTAATAACCCCGGGTATAGGCGACGCAGCGACTAGCCCCCGTGCCGTCGCTAGCCTTATCGAAACAGTTAATACTAATATATAAATCTAGCCGAGAAACATAAAATAAACAGGGAGCCTTATCCCTAATAACCGATTCCTACCCGTTATCGGCATTATATTATAGCTCGTAAAGAGCTATAATAACTTATAAATTAACCGACGATATAATAGCGATTAGTCGGTATAATAATATTAATATTATTAATAGTGATGGAATTAAGATAGGTAAACTAATAATCGGCGAACGGTCGGCGATTATAATAACGGAAAATAGTTATAGGAAGAAAAGTAGGAGCTATAAAGGAAATTATATAAGGAACTATATACTCGCCGCCGAACGGTTACCTAAGGCTAGGCATATTATCCGCGAAAGGTCAGATAACTATAGGCAATAACAATAAGCATCGCGGAGTTTCTATAGCAATATTCGGATAAATCACGAGGCATATAGTCGGCGATAGAACACTAAAGAGGTAAATAAAAGGAGCGGCCACTCTTTTTCCCTACGGGGTTTTAACAAGGGCTCGCGTGGAACCAGATAGAGATAATTGATCGCGATGAACGCGTAATTAGAGGCATCACGATAATATAAGTCTACGGGACTAGACTTATTAGGGGGGGGGGTAGTATAATAAGATAATCGCAGACCCATCGGCATATAGTCGGACCGATAGCCGCGCACGGACCACCGATCCGAACCTATCTCTATACGTACGTTAAGGGATCAGTTTAATCCCTTAAGTTAAAGTCTTAGTTTAAAGTCAGCGCTTAGTTAACGAATATACTGCGACTACTCTACGGTATTAAGCTATTAAGCCTTTTCTGTGATATCTTTTCCTTGACTAAAGTCTACGGACTTTCCTTTCGTTACAAGTGGTGGCTTACCGAGAAAGAGCTTATACTTTGAGCGGCAGACCCAGAAAAGCCCCGCTAACACGCTACGAAAACGGACTTCTTTATACCGTTAGAGAAGCAAATAAACTTAGGTTGGTTGTTTTATAAACTCTGACCCGAAGAGTGCTGTAAATGGTTTATAATAATAATTACTACTTCGGAATAAAACGAATAATACACGTACTCGACGGCTTTAGCTTCCGAGGCAAAGTACGCGTAGTTAAAGGTTAGGCCCGACACTATTTAGTTTATCTGGATAACGCTATAGATCGATAAAAGCTATTAGGGGAGCTATAGCTAATTACACCACCTATAGTTCCTTTCTCCGTGATTATAATTAACTTTATTATTGGCTTACCGCTTATCGAATACCTATACTTATTCTAGAAGATTAAGAGTAAACCGGTTAATAAATTAGATATAATGTTAATAGTGATATATAAGATAAGTAAAAAGACGATCCTTATCCTAGGACACTCCACCTACACGGTAAAAGACTAGGCAGAACTGCTCTTACGTATGCTTTAGCTAATAGATTAGGGACTACCTATAAGGATTATATCGGATAGAGACCTAAAATTTGTTTCCGAATTCTGGCGAGAACTGTTTAAAGCACTTAGAGTTTTGTTAGTAATTTCCACCGTATAGCACGCTTAGATAAACGGATCGTTAAAGAGAAAGAACTAATCCGTCGAAATTATCCTACGATACTATATATCTATAAGTGATATCCCCTGGCCCGATATTATTCCGGTAATATAGCACGCTCTAAATTAAGCTTATACGATAACGCTTAATATATTACTAAACGAATTCTTACTCGGATTCCGGTTATAATCTATAGCAGAGCTTACTATAGGCATAGGAGTGCCGCTAACGTTCGATAAGGAATAGACAGACTATATTAGAAATTTATACCACCAGGAAGCAGAATATCTAGCTATAATCGTAATAGAGAATATAAAACGGCGATATAACGAGACGAGAAGACTATATACCTTCGAAGTAGGTAACGCTATATATTTACGTTTATATAAAGGCTATAAACTGCTAGGCCACTCTAGAGACTCCCGTAAATGGTCTTAATAGCGAGTCGGACCGTTTCGAGTAGTAAGAGTCGTGAACCCTTTAGTGTACGAACTGGACTTCCCTTATTCCTGGAGGGTATATAGAGTGGTCTCTATTATATAACTGGTACCGGCACTAATAGGAGACCCTTTCGGTAAGGAGAAGATAAGACCCGGACTAATCGTGGTGGATAGAGACGACGGAGAATAGAGGTTATACGAGATCGAACGGCTATAGAGGCGAAGAGTGGTGCGGATTAGAGGCCGCCTATAAACGGAGTATCTCGTAAAGTAAAAAGACTGGCTAGCCTAGTATAACGAATAGTATCCGAGAAAACTATTAATAGAAAACGCTAGCGATCTGGTATATGACTTCGAGAAAAGATAACTAGTTATTATCGCCGAACTAATAGGATAAACGGAAAACGGTCTAACGGGATTAAGCAGATAAATAAAGGATACGGATAAGTAAGTAAGGGAGTAAACGATAAGGGACTAACTAGCTAGGGCGAGCAGATAAACGGACTAAAGACTAATCGAGCTAGTGCTACTATACGGCCGGCGGAGCGATAACGCAGAATACCGAGAAATCGAACCTAAGAACTATAATTAAAGAGAAGATAGGGAGAAATCTTAAAGGGATCGAAAAGCGGCGGAGCCGAAAAGCCTTTAAACGAATATCGATAACTAACGTTATACTATACCCTTAGACCTCCTTTTATATACTTACACACTTTCCTTTCTATATTATTTATACCCCTATACCCCCTTTTTAAACACCCCTAAAAGGAAAAGAAGAACTCGCCTTAAAATCAAAATTCCAGAATACTAACTATCCGCTTTAGGATTAGCCCCTCTTACCTCGCTCTTATATTTATATCCCTTTACACACTTAGAATAATTATCTTAACCGTAATAAAAGAACCTTATATTATATATTCTAACGACCCTAACCGATATAAACTATATTCGATAACACTCTAAGATCACTTATAAACCTAAATAATATCGTAAATATTATACATATAAATAACGTATATCCGTAGATAATATAGCCCCTGAACCTTATAGTAACGTGCCTAACTTAATATAGCGGAAGCTAATTTACGATAAGTCCACGGATAATATCCGCCTCCTAGAAAAGATCTCTAAATATCTAAATAGTAATTATCGCATAGAGGAATAGTTTTATGATATCCTCCTCTTCCTATCAGCTAAATAGAGACGACTTACTTAGGAGCGTCTAAACTCCTAGGTTTTCGTATTAACCTGGACTATAGTCACCGGTAATAATAAGCGTAAAGCGGGTAATTTACGTAAATATATCGCTATAAATAACCTTAGTCCGTATATTCTTAAAGCATAGGAGGCGGTATACTATATACAGAGATAAGGAATAAAGCGCTAAATCGGAGGCTAGCAGAGAGAATAGAAAGCTATATAAAAGCGAATTAATAACGATAATTACCTGCCTAATAACGAAAATACGCTAGAACTATTTAATAGAGTATTAACGAAAACGGTAAAATATCGCTATTAGGAAGATACGCGATAGTAAGAGGAGGATTAGGATAAAAATATAATCGATAATAAACTTAGATAGTCGGTCGAAAAAGGAGGTTTCGCTATAAATAACAGCTAAATCTTAGTGTATAGAGATAACGAGTACGGACTATATAAAGGAAAACAGCCTGCTAAGACACTAATAGAAGCCGGCCTATCGAACACAGGAACGATTAAAATCGCGGACGATATAACCACCGAAGACTTAGACTAGTAAGCAGATAACATAAACTAATAGACGAATAATAATATAATAACGATATAACCTCCGTAGCTAACCGCTATAAAGTAAACCGATTACGAGGATATAGTTAAGACGATATTCGAAGACTAGAAGCTTATAGTTACGGGATCGGACGGTATAATCGACTAGCACCTAAATACCAGAGTCGACTAATTAATTAGGTTAATGTTTTTTAACCGTAGAAGCCTAGAGGAGAGACTATAAGCTAAATTAGACAGAGGTGATAAATCTATTAGATATTATATAATTACACTAGCCCTAAGAGATAACGGAAAACCCAGCGATAGTTAGCTAAACGTACCGAATCGAGACATAATCGTTTAATAGATTAATTTATAGCACGTAGATAGCGAAGATAATAGATATTAAAAACGGCTCGTATCACTAAGCGACTTAGCAGACTTTATAAACGTAAACCCCTCTAAAAAACGTAAGATAGCTATACCGGCGCCCACGATAATAATAGCCCTATAGCCCGTAGTAACGACCGTAACCAACCAACCCGTATAGTCTGCATAAACCATAGCGATAAAGGCAGACGTTAAGCTGCTAGAGGACTATTTAAATAATCACGTTAAAAGACTAGAATAAAGAATAGACGCTAAGCGAGCTAAAAGACACGCCGAACTAGTAAACTAACACGACGAATAGAAAAAGGTAATCGATAGATAGAATAAGGCTATAGGACTATAAATAGATATATAAAATAAACGATTATCTAAGGATATCGTATATAACGCCACCGAATTAGGTAAGACGAACTTAACGTTAATTAACGTGGGGAGTGCTTAGGTAAAGATATAGATAGAATTAAATAAGCTATAATAGATATACGCCGCCCTAAAAAAACTAACTGGAACTATAAAATTAACTAAAACGTTATAAGTAACACCTCCTCCGTCACGGATAAACTTATACACGTAGCCACCGTAGTAGCCCTAACTATAAATATAACCTTAAACCCAGTAATAGCTATAGGCCTAATAGTAATAATAGCCTTAAGCTAATTAGCTAGCTAACGAATAGGTAAATTTATTAGATTAAGAACCGCGATCCCTGCTTTTCTTTTATCTCGTCTCCCCGGAACCTTTTCTCGGTAATAAAGTATAATTCTCTTTTTCGCTATTTTTTTTAAAAAAAAAAAAAAAAAAAAAAAATAATAACGGCACTGGCATAATCGGGACGATTACTTTTTAGGGGGCGGCATTTGCTACACAAAAGTTATATATACGTATATAGATAGATTAGTTAGCTGCCGGCAGACTTATAAAAGTCTGCCTCTATAGCAGAGCTCCACGAGCTCGGACTTTGGAATGATTATCTTCTTTTCTAAAAACCTTTATACAGACCTCTGGTCTCCAGCACACATTTGTGTATAGCATGCCTCTATAAATAATCTCTTTATCTTAACGAACGCTACCTTTACCTCTAGACTAAAAATAATAATCCCGGGGTTCCCCCCCTTAGTCAGGTCTATTAACGGCGCGGCCACCTTTAAGTAATTCTTAATAAATCTTCTATAGAATCCGGTAAACCCGGTAAAAACTTAAATCTTCTTAACGGTATTAGGCTCTTCCTAGTCGCGGATAGCTTTAACACGTAGGGGGTCTATATAGACTTTATCGGGACTATATATAAACCCGAGGAACTTAACCTCGCGGATCTTAAATTTATACTTCTCGGGGTTAGTATAAAGGGACTATTCGCGTAGTTATTATAGGACCTGCTTTACGTATACCCGGTGCTTATCTAGGTCCCGACTATAAATCAGGATATTATTAAGGTATACTATATAGATAGTATCTATAAGGCTAAATAGGGCCTAATTAATATAGCGTTAGAAACTTACGGGGGTATTAGTAAGCCTGAACGGTATTACTAGGTATTTAAAGTATCTATATTTCGTGCAGAAAGCCGTCTTCTATTTATTACCTACCCGGATATAGAGCCGGTAGTAGGTATCTTTTAGGTTAAGCTTAGTATAGTAGTTAGCGGTAGATAGCCTGTCTAAGATCTCGTGAATTAGGGGGAGCGGGGTACGGTCCTTAACCGTCACCTTATTAAGCCCGCGATAGTCGATATATAGGCGAAGCTTACCGCCTTTCTTCGGAATAAACAGAATAAGGGCTCCTGCCGGACTACTAAATAGCCTAATCTAGCCCTTAGTAAGAGCGTCCTTAATATATTACCGGAGTACTTTAAGCTTTTATATCGCGAGGGGGTAAATTAGTCCGAATAATGGTATTTTCCCCTCTTTTATCTTAATAGCATAGTCTTAACGTTAGTAGGCGGGTAGCCGGCCCGCTTCCTTAATATTAAACACGTTAATAAAGTCCTTATATTAGTTAGGTAAGGAGAAAGGGGTAGCGGAGGAATCTTTATCCGGGGGTTCCTTATCCGGGGGGTCGTGCTCCCCTTAGTCCGGCTCTTATTATAGGCTTATCTAGCCTAAATAAAGGGAGGCCTCTTCTAGCAGCTTTAGTATTAACACCTACTACGCGTCGCCTTTTACTTTTCTTATCTACCGCTATAATATAACCAGCTCTAGGTCACCGCGTATAATAGGGTAAGTCTATATCTTCTAGACCTAATCGATATTAGGATTAACTTAAGTTAACCAGGGTAAGCCTAGAATAATTTTAGGTCCCGACTTATTAAGGTCTATAACGTGGAACTTATCTTATTAAATCTTTATACGGCCCTAATAGTCTTTTATCTTAATAATTCTCGATACTATTCCGTAGGTATTTATTGTTATACCCTTAAATAGCCACCCTACTATTAATTAGGGTCCCGTAATAACCTAGTCCGGGCTAACTAAGGACCGATCCACTATATTACCGTCGGCGCCGCTATCTAAGCGCGCCAGGATAATAACCTAACCCCTACTATTACGGAGACTAATATAGGCCTCTACGGGTTTTATAAGGGCCTTTCCCTCCTTAGGCGGGGAAGGTTCCTATTATTCTTTAACTATAACACGGCCTAATACTAGACGCGTGCCGGCTATAGGCTATTTATTCGGATTCTATCTCGGGGCCTATCGCTTAATATAAGGGTTATTATAAGTGCTCGCGTAGTGGCCCCGTTACTAGCAGTTAAAACAGGTAATATTCTTAATAGGTAGACGAGTAAAGGGGGAGTAAGCGTTAGATTCGCTATATCCCGAGACTAGGTTAGGAGGGCCTTAGGGTTACGCGGTGGTCTATAACTAGCTAGCAGGGGGTCCCGCTTATCCTTAGCGGTTACTTTAATTATAATTATTATACTAGTATCGCTAGCTATACTATAGTTAATACCTACCCCCGAAATAACTCTCTAAGGGTTATATTAGGGCTTTAGCCTTTCGGTATAAGGGTATAAGCTCTTTACATACACGTAGGACTCCCTATATAATAATATAGTCGCGGGTTATTAGATAGACTCTAGTCAGGACTATCTAAATACGCTAAAACTCGGGTAGTTCCTCTAGCAGCTCGGATTCTAGGGTCTCCTATTTATAAATAAATTATTAAAAGGTTTTATTAGGTTTCTAAGAGGACTCCTACTCGGATATAATCTAAATAACGACCTCTTATAGACGGGTATCTCGGTTATTAACCTATTAACCGAGCCAGGCTTCTAAAGCCGGCTATAAGACCCGCGCTAATTTACTATTATACTTATAGCGGACCTTATTCTGCCACCGTTCCTTAAGATAGTAGGGTAAGCAGGAGATAACGAAATAGTTCTTAGTAGCGTTAATCGGAAAGCTATAAGGGTCGATTATAAAGCGCTCCTTTATCTCCTAGATAAAGGTCCGATACTTAGCTTAAGATATCCTATCCTACTTTAGAAAAGGGTAGTTAACCTTAGCCTAATTAGTTTATATTCCGGGGCCTTTTATATACTAGTTAATAAGGACCGGGACCGCCTCTCTGCTAGCGAAATATTTAACGGCACCGCCGATTAAGTACTAGTTATTATTAAGTTAGTTTAAGGTCTAAGCTTCGAGCTTAAGTAGTCGTTCGAGTTTACGCTTCTTCTCTAGTTCTTCTATATAGCGTAGGTATTCTTTTAGTTACTTATATATTAGCTAATCTCCCGGGACTCGATTATAAGGGGGCTAGGGTTTAGGGTTCCGGTTATAAGGGGGCCGAAAAAAGAGCGGCTTATAAAACACCGAGGCCGAAGAGACTAAGGGGGCTAGTATTAAGTATACCGTTATTAGGCGCTTTTCCCTAGGTAGTCCGTTATAGGACCGGACGGGTTTAGAGTTCTATTAAATATCGGATATACTATACTTAGATAATAGGTCGGGCTCCTATTACTAGCCTAAAGGTACCTTAGTAATAGGTACGGGTAGACTAGTATCCGGATAGACTTATTTAAGTTACTTAATAGTATTAAACACCTATTCGTTAATCGGGTTAGATATCTTATCTTAACTTCTTAATAGTCCTCGCGCCCTTAAAGGGTTAAAGCGATTAATATATTAAGTAAGTAATCGCGAAGAGTAAAAAGATAATTAAGATAAGAGCACTTAGTGGTTAGGATATAATTATATATAAGTTAAAAGTAGGGGGGTACTAAAGAGTTAGATTAATCGCTAGCCTCCTTATTTTAAGGGCGGCTATCTATCCCTTTTATATACGCTATCTAGGTCCGGACTAGCTCGGGATCCTATTAGCCGTAATAACTACTATCCCGTGACTTATAGAATAACCTGACTTATGCCCCGAGTCGGCCCGCGACGTGGCCACCTACGAGTCAGGCTCCTAACCGGACGCTCCGATATCTTCCGTGACTCGGCCGCTAGCCTAGACCCGTGTTATGACTCGTGGCTACTCGGTACCGGGGGACCGGCAGTCCGGCACCTAATAGATAGACTATTAGGTTATAATACGCTATCTAGGCGTAGACCCACTAACTAGTCCTTTACGCTAGTATCGCCTAGTTACTATCTAGCCGTCTTTATACTAATTATAGTAATATTAGTAAGAAAGTAATATAGTAAAGGCCTAAAATAGTAAGTAGCCTAGATACCCTAGAACCTAGTTATAATAGTCTTAATATATTAAAGGACGTAACCTGACTAGTCTTAATATTATATAGTTAGCCTAGGGGAAATACTATTTAGACCCTACCCCACCCCGGGTAGGTAGGTATCTATGTGGTATGTATAGTGGTTTAAAGCGATGCATAGACCCGGCCTATTCTAATACCATAAAAACTCAATATATCCGTATTTTACCTAAGGACTTAGTATTCCGCTATCTCTATATATTCTTAAAGTCAGCTAATAATATAGGATTATTCTATAAGGTACCTACCCGGGTTAGGTGGGGTATAGGTCAGAGCTTAAACAGAGGATTTTGCTCTGACCAGAGCCAGGTCATAGGTATAACTGTTAATATAAAGTTCTAAGACTATCGATAGTCTGACCAGTCATCGGGCTCTGACCTATAAACCCCTAAACCCGGGTAGGTATTTAAGCCTTAATATCCAACGCAGCTTTTTCAAGGACTCGCGAGCCAAAATTCTGGTACGAACTTAGTTATCCACGCCGGGACTCATAGAAGACTGGACGCGACGTCACGGACAGTTATTATAGTTATTATAGGCTATGGCGGGGAAGTGGACCCATGGCCAAAAACAGTTTAGGTAAAATACGGATGTGTTGAGTTTTTACGGTACCCGTTTGGCTTCAAGGCCGCTACCCCTGTACATACATTGTACGTACAAACGTACGTTAACAACTCGACTGGCAGTGTCTAAGTAGCTCTTCACCTTCATTCTCTCAGGAGAGCCTCGATGAAAATAACCTGGGGAGGGAAGCACTCGGTACCCTGTTCTGCCCTGCCAACTTTTCTGACACGGCGTGAACCAGAATAGCACGGGTTAGGGTTACCGAGTGTCGGTTGGTGCTTAGTACTGTACCTTGCTCGGTGTCTGAGTTGGGAACGCATAACACACACATATGTATGTACATACCTGTATAACGCAGTGTTGCTCTTCGACTAATTAAATCAGATCTAAGGTATAAGTTTGACTGATTGATACTTTCGGCGCCGTGAGCTTGATTGGTCATGAGCCGGCACGTCATAACATGCTACCCCCCCCCCCAAAAAAAAAAAAAAAG
>NW_027263535.1:4571512-4606113 GCF_042370955.1 Sodiomyces alcalophilus JCM 7366 | reverse complement strand
CCCAAAAAAAAAAAGAAACTGGTCGAGGCCGATGCGCGAATGCTGCGTACCTATCTCATACACATACAGTAAGTCGACACAAATGTCGAGCAAATATACCCACCTACGCCTGCCTAGGTACCTACGCGGGAGGGGGTAGGTAGAGGATTTCCTCCGACCAGAACCAGGCCAGAGATCTATAGCTGCCAACTGATGTTCTAAGGCTGTTAACAGTCTGGCCAGCCATCGGGCTTTGACCTACAAACCCCCAAACCCGGGTAGGTAGGTATTGGCGTGGAGTTGTAAGTACATTTGCTCGACAGTTTTGTCTCATCACTGTATTATGCCCTGAACAACAGTGTCGCCGACATGCCTATCCCGGACGAGAATATCATGAGCCGCGGCCGTATCTTCCTCTCCCCAGATTCGCTCGTTATAAGCACCCAGAACGAGTTGATTGTCAATGGCTGCGGCCGCCCGCGGAATTCCACTCCCGCTCATGACTGGATCTATGCGGAGATCCGTGGTTATATATTGGACTCTCCCTCTAACAGCGACGACTATCCCGAGAGTCCCGACGAGGCCGAGGAGAATGGCGTTAGTGGAAATGCCGTCGGGAGTCGCGTCAGCGGCAGCGTTGCCGTTGTTGCCGTTGTTGCGTCCTGTATTACTGCGAGGCTATATAACGTGCCGTACCTCTTACGAAGGTAGATATAGAGTGGTTAGATAATAAATTTGATTAGTTAGAGTGGGTATATCAGAACGATAGTCGGAATATCCAAAGAGTATGGTTGGAATATCCTGCCTCTATTTTTGTCTTGACGAAAAGACAGGCAGCTTGAGGCCGAAGTTATAGGATGGTTTCGAACTTGAGAACACCCAGCCATGAGGCGAAGTTACGGGTGTTCTTTGGTCATGCTGGTATTGAAGCAGAGACGGGCACGAGGCCGAAGGACTGTTTCCACTTTGTGGCTAAAGCCTCTATGTTTGTCGACGACGCCTTTTACTTTCCGTTTCAAACATAGAAGTAAGCTGTGCTCTGTACTGGTGATACTACGGAATATGTCCGTACAAATAGTATAATATGAGCCACCCTATGACTGGCAAGATATTCATTCTCTGTTCTCTTCTCTTTTCTTTTCTTTTCTTTTGTCCTCATTTCCTTCCTTCTTCTTGCGTTTGTTATTCTTACTCTCTCTTCCTCGTTCTTTCTCTACCTATCTTTAGTCCTCCCCTCGCGCCTCACCCCTCACTACAAACAAATGAAGGCAGACGCTTAGACTGGAGCATAATGGCACCCATTACAATTGTTGATGGGGCTGCTACAGCTCCCAGCCCGTTTCCCCCTCGTCCTGCTATTACACCCCTAACTTTGGCCGCCATTGCAGCAGTCCTGCTGGTTCTCGCCTACCCGTTCTTCCCTTCTCCGTTAGCCACTCCTAAGAACGTCGGTCTGAATCCGGCTGCGCTCTGTCACATATGGACATGATCACACACATCGTAGTCTACCACTTTCCCGACCTTATACGCTGCTTCTCAGGGTACCCAGCCTTTTTGGGTTAGGTTACAGCAACGAAGAACGGGAAGAACTGGCTCAGAACTGTATCCCTATACATAATTGGATGCTTCAGTTTTTTTATGTTTGCTGCTCCCTCTGGTCAGCGGTCCAATACTGGTCGTATCATATTCCGTGGGCCCTCGACGGGAATCTTTCACCCATGCCACTGTATGGACATGGTACTCTGTCGTTTGCGCGCTCTTTCGGCTCATTGAATACGTTATTCTGAATAACCCGGCATACGCTTTTATGATTGCCGTTGGAATTGGGCTTCGCATTGTACATGGTTTTCTGAAACTGCCCCGACAGTCTTCCATGTCTTTGTGACGCGCAGGGTCCGTTGTGAGAACGGTGCCCCGGAAGATTTCGATCCTGTTTGGAGCTATATGCCTTTTCTTGTTGTGTTGGTCGGATGTCCGACATTGTCCTTCAAGGCTGCTGTGAATCGGTGATGCTGCGGGCGTAGGACATATCAGTACATTAGAATTTTGTATAAACTAGACACTGTCATCGCCTCGTCCCAGAACGAATAACCCTTGTCTATGTTGACGCTAGAGTGCAACCAGTGGGCAGAATGGTTGAAGGCTCCAAGTACACGACGCGATTGTGTAGAAACGATCTGATCCTGTACGAGGTAATTCGTCCACGACCGACCTGTGTACCTGACACCTGTGCCTCATAAGAACAGTCCTGGTTCCACGCGAAGTTGCATCTAGCTCTCCTAGCCCAGCCTGCTATCGTGAAACATGCGGCATGCCTCTTTGTGCTCGCGGCAGCAGTAAGCGATGTAGCCGAGGAGTTGGTTGACTGGCCGAGCATGCCGATCTTCCAAGGACGGATCAACTATGGGACGTAAAGGATGGTAGAATCAAGTAAAGGTAGAAGAATCAATATGTATTTGATTGATGTCTCGAAATTGGGACACCAAAAGCATTAATATAAAGACGGAACGCGAGATTATATTGTACTTCGTTGGTAGTCACGGTGATTAGCTTTTCCGAGGGCCATATACGAAGACGAAATTTATACGGTTGCCGCGGGCGCGTCAATCGGTTAATTAAACGCCCAACAGATGGGTCGCGCTAAGCGAGGACTAACAACACGTGACGCTTCTCACGTATTCCTTCCCATATTTCGACAGCCCATACGCGGTAAACAACCTCGACTGCGACCGAGAAAGTAAAGTCGGCTTTCCATCTTTTGAGAAGGCGACGAATCATCACTCACGCTCTGCACAGCGACATGATAATTTGGGCGTAGGGCGCGCGTGTGGGCTGTCAACGGGCGCGCGTCCTTGGCGAAACACGACACGAATCTTGCTGGCGCAACTCATGCTTCCTACGCACCCAGCTCGCCACTGACGAAGATTTCCCACCCCCGCTACAACCATGATCACGATTGGCGCTTCTACGCGGAGAGATCGGAGGCAGAAGGTGTTCCAGTCTGTCTTTGACACCGACGTCTCGCAGCCTACTCCTCGCACGACGCCCTCGCTGAGAAGCACCGAGAAAGGGCAGCCTTTCGGCGGGGCCCCTCCTTCGACTAGGCAGTTTTCTCCCATCAGCCAGAAGAAGTCGTCAGGTCTGGAAGACATCGAGTCGCTAGGGGCAGGTTTCTCACCTTCATCCATTTCCGTTGCTGATCAGGTCCGTTGGGACCGCGCATGGCATGTCGTCACGTCTCGCATTCAGTTGCCTCCGTCCGTTGCCGCCGAAGATTCTTTCGGCACCTTAAGCCCAGAATTCCAGGATCCGGATCATTCCTTTTACGACAACCTTAGACTCGTTCTGTACCCAGAGCGGTACGCTCGCCACGCCGCTCACACGGAGGATCTTCTCTCCTGGCACACCCAGCAGGTGCGCCAACACCTCGTGCACCATGTCCTGCCCTTGGTTTCCGCTTGCGGTGCCGACGCCGACCAGGCGCAGGGTCTCTTGGGTAGCATTCGCACCTTGGAAGCGGCACATCGACAGTACCTCTACGGCCTCTCTTTGATCGCGCGAGGCCTAGACGAAACGACTGCAGAGATGGCCCTGGACAAGTTTCGACGCGACCTCCATGCTATCATTAGCAACGCCATGCCAGCCTCCCTCCTCGCGGCCCTCCGAAATGTGCTGGGCCGTATAATGAGGGTACTTTTGAAAATGCGGCCTTTTCCCGCCAGTCCTCCCTATCCATCTCCTCGGTTCCGGGTCCCGCATGCACGCCGGGCAGAACAGCAGGTAGACACTGCGAGACGCGAGTTCAGGCAGTTGGTGGAGGCGTTGCATAACGTGGGACTAGCCGGCGAGAGGTTCCAGGTCCTCTTTGCCGAAATGATGGACGCGCTGATGGCCGAATACGTGCAGACGTCCTTTGCCGGCTCGTGGACGCAAGCACAAAAGGAAGCCCATGCTCGCATGGCCGAGGACGTGGCGCGCTCGACGTCGTTTCGACGCGCGGCGCGGACCAGCACGCCATCCCAGTGCATAGCGTCGCTCTGCGATTGGGTGGAAAACCACTACGCGCGTCTGGCGGTCGAGCTGTTCAACTGCCTGGGGAGTTGCGAAGTGGCCTGGACAGACGTCGAAGATTGGAAGGAGATTGCCGTCGGGCGGCTAGCGGAGATGCGCATGCATGAGCTCTTCGACATGGTCCTCCATTGGCCCGAGAGCAAGGACGCCCTGGAAGACCTGCGGACCGCGGTTACCACGCCCCAGCGCCGCCTGCAGCTGACGGACACGTTCTCGGCCGCCCTGCAGAAACGACTGCTGCACCCTGGCCGTTCCACCTTGGACATTCTTCAGGTGTACATCTCCATGATCCGTACCTTCCATGCGCTGGACCACTCCAAAGTGCTGCTGGGCAGGGTGGTCCATTCCCTTCAGCTATACCTCTGTCAGAGAGATGACGCCATCCGTATTGTAGTCACGGGGCTACTATCTAATCCGGAAGACGCCGATACGGGAGCTGGCAGGGGGGAATTGGTCGAGCTGGCCGTCCTCCTCAATGACCCCTCGCAGCAACGTCGGTCGGTCATGGACGAGGAAGAACTGGACTGGGACGACATGGAATGGGTCCCCGACCCTGTCGATGCCGGCGTCAACTACAAGCGGCCCAAGACGGAGGACGTCATCGGCACCCTCATCAACGCGTTGGGTTCTCAGGACATCTTTATCAAGGAATTCCAGAACATCATCGCGGAGAGGCTCTTGTCCAAGCAGGGGGAATTTCCGCAAGAGATCAAGGTTCTTAACCTCCTGAAGACGCGGTTCGGGGAGCAGGCTCTTCAGAGTTGCGATGTCATGATGAAGGACATTCAGGATTCCCGAAGGCTAGACGCAATCATCGCCAGGAATATCAAGGCGGCCTCCACCGGTTGGGGCTCGCCCGACCGGAAGGCGGGGGAGGCCCTCTCGTACCATTCCAGGATCCTCTCGCGGTTTTTCTGGCCTACTCTAGACCGGGAACACTTCCTACTACCCCGGCCCATTGCGGAGATGCAGCAGCGCTACGACGCAGAGTACGAGCAGCTCAAGTCGTCCCGCAAGCTGACGTGGCTCAACAATCTCGGCACAGCTACCGTGCAGCTCGATTTGGAAGACCGATCCGTTCATGCCGATTGCAAGACGTACGAGGCGGCGGTCATCTACGCTTTCCAAGAAGGAGAGGAGGGGGACACGTCTGGTGCTCCGGTGCAGCGGAGTGTGGCCCAGCTCGAAGAGATGCTGCAGATGGACGACGACACGATCCGCCTCGCGCTCGGCTTTTGGGAATCCCAGCGTGTGGTCCGCCAAGTTGAGCCGGATACATACGTCGTCCTAGAACGGCTGGAGGATGATGACCAGGAGGCCGCAGCTGGGGCGGCATCCCGCGGGGCGTCGGTGCCGGCCGAGAGCCCGGCACGCAGTGCGACTTCCCCGGGCAAGAGCAAGGGCGGGGCGGGGCTGAATGCGCAGGAACGGGAACGGCGGCAGGTGTACTGGCAGTTCATCGTCGGCATGTTGACCAACTCGAGCCCCGCGATGCCGTTGGGGCAAATCGCCATGATGATGAAGATGCTCATCCCCGATGGGTTCCCGTGGGAAAACGAGGAGCTGCAGGTGTTCCTTGCGGAGAAGATTGCAGGCCAGGAGCTGGAGCTCGCCGGTGGGAAGTACCGGCTGCCCAAGAAATGAGAGCAAGGCTGAACTCAGATGGCAGTCATGCACGGCGACAGACGGTCTGCTTCTCCTAGGAACCTCTCTACTGCGGTTCGCGGATGGGTCGCGAAACGAATAGCTACGGCCGTGTTTAAAGGGAGAAGGTCCCTTGATATGCGATGCCTACGGGGAGAATAGCATACATGTGTGCTATGCGTGGCAGTTTCCGCTTTTCATCAGACTCGACGACTGAATGTCGGGAGGGTATGAGTTTAGTCCCGCCTCGCATTATCTGAGGTCTAGCTAGGAGATGTCGCTACGAGGCATTCAAGGCTGGCGAGTCGGGCAGGACACAGCAACATGACTGTCGTTATGACCGACAAGGACACGACAGCATGATAACCCGCTCGTACGCAGCAATAATGAGGTAATGAGACCAATGTTAGCCAAGTCATTATGCGGGTAGAAGGCGAAAGTCAAAAGAGCAGAACGAAAAGGACACTGCATACAAGTTTAACGCGCAGGGAAAGAATGCGGGCGGCAAGAAATATCAGAATAAATGAACGACGATGAACCAATTAGCGGAGAAGGCATCAGCCTTCCATGTCAACACTTCATTCCTTCGTATACAATTTATTCGTGCTGAGCGAGACGCGAGATGGAGTCTCGGACCACGTTGCCTTTTCCAACATTTCCCATTTCCCATGCTGGTGATACGATACGGGGTGAGATGACGGGCGACTTGCTGACGGCGGTCCGGCAGCCAACTTTTCCGCCGCCTCACTGCTCACGGCTCACATTCGCTGCTCACCATGGTAAACAAAAAGGTTGGGGGAGCCCGACGGCTGGGGTTCCCGGGGGGAAAAAAGGGACGCATCAATCACTCTGCAAGCGCACAGGCTTGAGGCGCTGACGCTACCCGACAGATCATAGGCGGTCAGCTAGCACAGCAGACAAAGCTGTGGAATCTAAAACGAGCGGTGTTTTAGGAATCTCCGGGTTGTTGTTTGTGCGTAATCCCACACCGCATTCTTTTCTCGGGTGGGTATTTAGGCGTCAATTGAGAAACAGGCACAGAGGGGAAAAGAAGCCATGGCGGACTCGCTTAGGTGTTTGGACCTAAGCTAAGTTTCTTGGATTATCCCTTTTTTTATTCATTTGTCGGCTGGATGAAATTGCTGACGATGTGAAAGTCGCCTGTGTTTTTTTTTTTTTTTTTTTTTTTTTTTTGATCGTCCTACAACACTCTTGGCCCGACATGGTGTCTTGGCTTCCGGTTTCACTTGCCTGGCCGTGAGTACTCACTCCATGTAAGCATCGCTGCGCTGAAGGCGAGTCGATGCCAGGATGTTGGCGCCGTTGACAAGGGGCCGAAAATAATACACCCCAAAACAAACCAACGGAGAGCGGAATAAAGAGGTCGAAAGAGGGACAAAACATAACGGAACGGGGCTTGCTCTAGCCCCATTGTTGGCTTGCTGTAGATTTCTCGATTCAACGAATCACAGAGTGCTCGGAGGCAAGAAGAGAAGAAATTCGTTCTCGGTTCGAATACTCAGTACAGACAGTAAAGCTGATGGGCGTTCTTTCCAGTGTCCAGACCCATTGATTCCAAATGAATCAAAAGTAGCCAGGACCGCCGGTATGGATCGGGTGGCTAGGGATGCACCAGACAAGTCTAAGACCTAACCAGGCAGTGAGCGATAGTGGCAAGAGGGTGCTGGGCTTGCTTTTCATGACTCCGAAAAACCGACGCGGTTAGCGACCTGGATCCTTGGCCCTTTTGGCAGCGCTGACGGGATGGCATCGGGTTGTCGCGCTGTTTGCAACAGCAGCACACTGTCACTGTGTATGATGTGTCATATCGAACACAGGGGCAGAATCTTTTACGCCGAGGTTGTCTGCGATGGCGGCAGGCTGGGCGGGTGGAGGAAAATTCAGATGGATCAGTCGAGCGATACTATTCCAAGTCGCCCAGTCTGGAACTCGGAAAGCCCATTTCACTCTTTCCGGACCGGGGCCAGTCGAGACGGATGCCGCTTTGCCTTGTTGGCGTTCGAGTCACGTTCCGGGTCGTCGAGGGTCCGTACAGGAGAAAGTGTGTTTCTGGGGGGTGGCAGCAGGTTTATCAGGACATGGGGCCCGATCGAATGACGACAAGACCATGCCATGTGGGATTTGGAGCCAATCGATAAGCTTGTAGATAGGGCGATAACGCGGTCGAGACAATGGAAAGCGGGGCCATCTCTCGACGTAGGTACGAAGTACGAAGTACCTACTTACCTTGTGTGAATAAGGGCAAATCTTATGTAAATGTGTGTACAAAGTACGGAGATGGGTTGATCTATTCGTATTTGTCAAATTCTAACGGTAAAGATGCAAAGACGAAGAATAGAAATGCGCCATGCTCGATGGCTAAATGGCAAAACTCCATCAGCCAATCCACGCGCCAACGCACGAGTCGGGCATGGTAGGAATGTTGCCTACCGTAGGTGACGAAAGACTTGTAAGCCGATGAATGGTGCGCAATGTGTCCGTGTCATGTACCATTCCGTCAGGGGCACGGCCAAGGGAGTAATATAATAGCACGCACGCCTAAATTGGCGCTCAATCAAGAATCGAATCCGGGTGCCAGCCACTGTACATATGGTAATGGATATGCAGCATTTACGAAATATCACGCCGACATATCATACCCCCCTTGACGTGTTTGACGTGTTGCTTCATCCTATATCTACTCTTCCTGCCTCGCCCCTTCGGTCCCTCGATTCAGTATTCCGGACCAGTGGACAGAGAGCGCCCTGAGGGCCGACATCCACGCCATGTTACGATTACAGCACGCTGCACTTCGTACAGGTCAGGTCCAGACTCGGCCCCGCTCCACTCGGCTCAGCAGCTGTTGTCTGTTGCCTCTTTTCCGGTCACGTCCCGATTCACCGCAGGCTTTCTCGAGCCGAGAAGCGGGAGGTCATCCGACCGAAACCAGCCACCAAGTTCTTCCTCGCAATATCATAAGAGCCCGCTGAAAGAGCCCGCTGAAACCAGCCCGCCATTCCCACCGAGTGTAAAAATGGCCGCAAGAATTAAAGAAAATACTGAATACAGTAAAATAAAAAGAAACCCAAAGCCTAATGCGTCTCGCCATCGTACCCAACTGAGACTCTCGTCTCTGTGTCCATGCTGTTCCCGTGTGATGCATATTACCGTCTGCTGAGAATGAAACTGCTAGACCACCGCCGCTTATCGCTGCCCAGCTCGTACGGACGATGTACTGCCACCTCGCTCGTTCGCCGAGAACGGTGCATAGCTGGTACGGGCAAACTCTAAGCCAGGGAGTGGGTGGTCTTGCGTATCATCAATTTATCGCCAGCGGTTTGCGTGCCTAGCAAGTGAATCCTTGCTTTGAAGTTTGGGCATTTTTTTCCTACTGGGTAAGGGTCACTGCAAAACTGCCCACTTTCTTGTGTGGTCGGTTTGTCGTCTGCCACTGAAAGCCAAGGGCGCGCGCGACCTGGGAACGGGGCGTTGAGGTACCTTTGCAGGTCTGGTGGTGTCTATGTACCGGTACCAAGAATGCGCCCGGACGTCCAGGCATGCCCCAAGTACAGTGACCTCCGCTCGTTCCTCCTTTCTCCACTGTTCCCGGTCCAGTTTCCATCACTGCGGCCGACGGGGGTCAGCTGGACATTGGACATGTCCGAGGGCGTCCGTCCAACACGAGTAAGGTTGTGCAGGTAGGTACTCAGTATTATATGGCAGTAGGCGTACTTCGTAAGTGGCAGAGATAAACCTAGTATTCGTACACCAATAAGTATGACCAGCGAAGACGGTCAGGGAGAAGAAAGAAAACACGTCGCATAATCCACCCTTTTTATGACTACGTTTCCGCATCGGGCAGCCACCGTCAGGGTAATAATATCATCTATTGACTTTCGACGACTTGTTCAAACAGTGAGGTATGAGGGGTTCTGAGTCTAGTAGGTACCTAAAGTCACAACCCCCCAACGGTAGAAGCTGCAGCAGCCATAGGCTAGGCAACGCAGGGACCGTCGAGTTCAGCTTGGTTCCAGTTGTTTGAGATGGAAATGGGCCATGGTATGGGATCAGCATCGTGTACAATGTACAAAGTACGCATTCTAGCTTGTCCAGGACCGACCAGCTCTACTTCGTACATACGAAATACGTGTACAGCCAGTGGGGTTGGAGAGAAAGACCCCCAGGGGCCCAGATGGCCGATGACAGCGAAAAGGGAAAAGGGCGGAAACTGCTGATAGATGACGAGAGGAGGAGGTCACACGAGACCACAATGAGGGGAGGGGGCTTCTGAACATTGATGAGAGTATCCGGTTATTGGAAGGAGGAGGGGGAGTAGTTGGGACGTCGATAGTGCAGTGGTGCATACTCTGAATACGTATCCCCATTCATCCCTCTCACAACATTGATCTTTCTCTCTCTTCCCCGTAGGTCGACCTCCGGACAAGGGCAAACCTCCCGTGGCGCTGCCTCACTTGCCCTTTACCCTATACCCTTTACCTACCTACCTTGAAACATTCACCATTCACCATTCACCTTTCGCCATTCGCCTTTCATCATTTCACCTTTCACCCTCTTTTTCTTTTTTTTACTCCATCGTTTTCAATATTTTATCTTTCCATCCTACTAACCTGGGATATTTACCAGCGACCCTACTCTCCCTCCCTACCTATGCATTTGCGTGCCAACATTACGTGACCTGCCCTCTCTTCCCATGATCGTCGTCCAGCCGGCACTTGATTACCACAGCACTGGTTCATCGTAAAAAAGGCCATCCCACGAACGAGGAGGGCCAAGATGGATGAAATGGATTGGGATCCATCGGGTGTCTCGCCGCCTCGTCCATCTCAGCATCCGCATCCCCAATACCAACAACAGCATAATCTGCCCAGTCTTCACACACGACACCCATCTCTGAACGTCCATCATGGTCAGCAATCGGCATGTCCAGCGATGAGGCAGTTTTCCAACCGCTCCTCTGCCCATTACGATCCCGTCCACGCCTCGGCCGACTGGAGCGGGTACCACCGGTTGCCCACCCAGCTACACGGCCATGGGCATCCGCTATTACATCTGCATCAAACGTCGACTTCCTCTCCCTTCTCGCTCTACGGATCCAGCCACTCTACGCCGTACGCCTTTCAAGGCCACTACAACTATTCGTACCAGGCCAACCCCCCGACTTTGAATTCGAATCCGAATCCGAACCCGCCAAATCTCGTACCACAGAGTGCCAGACACCCTCCACCAGCGCCACAGCCGGTGCAGCCGCACCCAGAGGCGGCGGCCCCGAATACCTTCGTCAGCAGCTCCCTTGGGAATGGGCTGGTGGCAGCAGCAGCTGGGAACGGCCCAAGTCACTACTCCTTCTCCCCGGCACCCGGCGCTCTTACGCCTTCCCAGCCCGCACCGACTTCGGCAGGTCCCTCCACGGAAGGTTCGACCATGCAGGTCAACTCGGATACCGGCCAAAGCCAAAACCAGAACCACAACCAGAGCCACAACCACAATCAGAGCCACAACCAGAACCCGCCCCCAGGCAGTGGTGGCAGGAGCCAGGCGGCGGCGGCGACGGGCCCGCCAATACACTTTGACGCCAGGCCGCTGGCCTCTATTTCACCCCAACAAAACTCATTTTCCTCCGCTTCCTCGTTTGGCATCTCCCTTTCTTCTTCGTACAGACCGAGCCGAGCAGCAGCAGTGGCAGCAGCAGCGGCAGTATCATCACTTTCAGGTAATTTCTTTTTCCTTACCTTTTCTCTTGTCCCGCCCTGGCAAAGTCGCAATCTGTTCGGGATCAAAACCATGGGACGTTGTACTAACTTCTCAAAACGACCCGTCGTCATCAGGCCCACCTCATGCGATGGCTACCGCGCCGCCCGAACATATACCGGAGCGTCGCCGTCTAGGCAACCACAGGCGCCAACAGCGAACTGTCCCCGTCCCGCGCATGCATCCTCCGCAGCCTCCCCCGCAAATGCCGCCGAGCAGTGGAGAGTATTCTGGGTATGCCGACGACGTCCGCACATCACAGGCTCTTCGAAGGTATGCCGACGACGTCCGCGCATCGCAGGTTCTTCGAGGGTCGATTCGTACAAAGGTGGTCGCCTCGCCTGCGGCTCTTCGGTCTTTGGAGAGTGTTTCGATTTCGGACTTGCCGGAAAGTGAAAGGAGTTCGTTTTTTTTTTTCTTTTCTTTTTTCCCCCCCTTTTGCGTCAGTTAGTTTGCTTGCTAATTCAATGTAGCGTGTGTCATCTGCTACAACGACTTCGGCACAGAGTCGCCGGAAGGCATCAGCGAGGCGCCTCTCCGACTACCCAACTGCAAACATGTCTTTGGCGACCACTGCATTAAGAAATGGTTTGAGGATTCGGATAGCTGCCCCTATTGCCGGGCCAAGCTGCCGTCGGAAGTTCGCGTGGTATCCCGGCCCAACTCGATTCGCGAGGCTATGCTTGCTCGGGGGCGTCCGGAAAGTACCGGGCGGCCTACATCTCACCAGGCCAGTCAACGGACTGGGCCACGTCGCACGCTGGTGGACATGAGCGGTTCGGGAAACCAAGCACAAGAGCGCCGTTCGCCGCCATGGGAGGGCGAACAAAGCCACCGTCGGCAGAGACCCCGTCACGATTCGTCGGAGACCCCATGGCAATGGGACGAATGGGCTGCCGAAACCGCACGAACGCAACAACAGACGCTGGCGCAACAGGAGGCTCTGGCGCAACAGGAGGCTCTGGCGCAACAGCTGGCGCTGTCGCAGGGAATATGGAATCACGGCCAGGGAGGTGCTAACACGAGCGCAGGGGCAGCGGCAAGTCTACGCACATCATCTGAACAGGCCTTGGGAAGAGGTACGACGACCGGGCCAGCCATGGCAAGTGGGCAAGGACCAGCTGGGCCTGGGACAAGGCAAGGGGGCGAAGAGTCAGTCCACGGAACAGATAACATGGTGCCAAGTGACGCAGGACGGACAGAAGGAAACAGACCGTATTTGGCGACAGGCGGCATGAACAGCGGGGACGGGCAAGGTGCGAGCGCGGTAAACGGCGCAGAAGGGCTGATGAATCCCTTTGGCGCCAATGGTCCCGGACCGTCACTGGCCGGAGCAGCGATGGCCGGACCGGCGATGGACCCGGGAGGCAGTACTGCCCCCCCTCCTCCTCCCGCCATGCGGTTCCACCGATTTGCGGACTTTGGGGGCAGGTGAGGCCAATGGGCCACCGGGTCGAGGTGGATGGGCGGCATATATGGCAGGCCGCTCGGACGACATGACGGAAGGGTGAATGACCGGCAGCATGGACGAAGGGGGTTTGGTACTCAGTATGTTCCGGACAGGCGTTCAAGGCTAAGGGGCGCAGCTTAAAGGGGAAGCGCTGCTTTGCTTTTTTATCTGCATGGTGTCACCCCCGGTCGTCTCTTATTTTCCCCTTTTTTCTTTTTTCTTTTCTCTTTTTTTCTTTCTCATTTTCTTTTCTTCTTTCTTTGTCGGCCCTGGCTCTTTTTCATGAATTCGACACCGGGAACTCCTTGGGTTTGTTTCTTTCTTTTGTAGACAAGAAACATGGGGTTCTAGAGGATGTTCGAGGACCTTTGATTCTCCCGAAGAGGGGGAAGAAGCGGGAGAAACGGGAGTCAGATACCAGGTAACAGGCAGCGCGAGAGATGTAGTCATTTTCCGGAACGCGGTTATCATTGTGTGGTGATCGTTGCCATTCTTTCGTGCTGTGCGTCGCCGTGGGAGGGTACAAAATACCTGTCGTCGGGAAAATGATTCTTTCATTCCCGTCGTGAGATTACATAAGGTGGGTCGGAGTAATGCAAAGTACTCGGTACTCTCATCTCGTTGACGCGTATTTTCTTGCTCGCTCAAACTCAAACTCGATCTTCTCCTTCTTCTCCTTTCATACTACGTCAATATCTCATGTGCTGATCACGATGAAGGACCAAGTCGGCAGGGTCTGGCCTCGGGGAATAAGAAAGGAAAAAGAGACTTTCTCGATACCTTGATTCCCGCTCGTCAAAACCAAGGTCAGCAGCCAAGTTGGCCCTCGAGTCTCTCCGAGTCGGAGCAACAGAACTCCGACCCTTAGCAAAGGAGACGAAACTCCGACAACCATGTGCTTTTCTTGGCCGGCATGGAACGAACTCCGCATTTAGCCATTACGCGCACGATCTTTCCATTCTCGCTCTCATTTCGTTGTCCTTGTCATCTACTCTACGTTGGATAGGAGCCTGGCTGTCATATTAATTTAAGAACAGCTTCACCAGTCATCACCGACATTCAACGTTGTCATCGCCATGTAGGCTTCCTTTACGAGAACCTCCCAGAAAACTTCGATTTGCTGCGTTCACCCGAGTGTAACACGATCCACGGTGTACTTTGCCTTTCAACTCTGCCACTACCACCCCAGACTTCCATCCCCCTTCTGTGCATTGACTGGCAGTCATCATGGGCCTTCCATGGCGTTTCATGTCCGTGACCTCTCTCGCCACCGCCGTCCTCCTTACCTCCCAACATGTCCACCCGTCGAAATCGTTTTTCCTGGCCACCTTTACGACCACTTGGTCCCTTTCGTTCCTCGCCTGGGCTGTTTGGAAGGTCTTCCTCTGGCCCAAGTTCTTCTCCCCCCTGCGCGGATTACCTGAGCCGGAGGGAGGCCACTGGCTTATGGGCCAATATCGCACCATCGTAAGCCAGCCCAGCGGACATCCTCATATAGATTGGTATGCCGTTTTCTTTCTCCTCTTCCCCCCTCTCACTCGCCACGCGTAACTCATATCCTAACCTCTCCCCCCAGGGTCAACAACTTGCGCCATGACGGCCTCATCCGCTACCAGTTCCTCTTCAACCAGGAGCGCGTCCTCGTCGCCTCCCCCAAGACCTTGTCCGAGGTGCTCGTCACGCGCAACTACGACTTTGTCAAGCCCACCGCCGTGCGGTGGTCCATCGGCAACATCCTCGGCGTCGGCATCCTCCTGGCCGAGGGCGACGAGCACAAGCTGCAGCGCAAGAAGCTCATGCCCGCTTTCGCATTCCGCCACGTCAAGGACCTCTACCCCGTCTTCTGGTCCAAATCCCTCGACGGCGTCCGCGCCATGACGGAGCACATTCTCGCCGAGTCCACCAACGCTGCTGATTCTCCCACCACCGCCACAGCCGTCCTCGAGGTTGGCGCCTGGGCGTCCCGCGTCACCCTCGACATCATCGGCGTCGCCGGGCTCGGCCACGACTTTGGCGCCATCCGCAACCCGGACAACCCCCTGGTCCGCACCTACCAGCACGTCTTCAAGCCCTCCCGACAAGGCCAGCTCCTCGGCCTCGCCAGCCTCTTCTTGCCCGGCCGGCTCGTCAGGATGATCCCCGTCGAGCGCAACAACGACATCCTGCGGGCCTCCCGCGTCATCCGCTCCACCTGCCGCGACCTCATCCGCGAGAAGAAGGACAAGCTCGCCAAGGACCAGCTCACCGACATGGACATCCTCTCCGTCGCCCTCGAGAGCGGCGCCTTCACCGACGAGAACCTCGTCGACCAGATGATGACCTTCCTCGCCGCCGGCCACGAGACCACCGCGAGCGCCATGACCTGGGCCGTCTACCTGCTCTGCCTCCACCCGGAAATGCAGTCCCGCCTCCGCGCCGAGGTCCGCGCCCACCTCCCGTCGCCCGACGCTCCGGGCGCCGACGCCGCTGTCACCGCGACCGATATCGACCGCCGCCTGCCCTACCTCTCGGCCGTGTGCTCCGAGGTCCTGCGCTACTTCCCCCCCGTGCCCATGACGCTCCGCGAGGCCGCCGTCGATACCACCATCAACGGCCAGAGGATCCCCAAGGGCACCCGCGTCATGCTCTGCCCGTGGGCCGTCAACAAGGATGTCTCGCTGTGGGGGGACGATGCCGGTGTGTTCAACCCGGACCGGTGGCTGGCGCCGGCTGGTGAGAACGGGGCGGGGAACGGGGAGAAGGCGACGGCGAGCGGCGGCGCGAGCAGCAATTACGCATTCATGACCTTCCTCCACGGGCCACGGAGCTGCATCGGGCAGGGGTTCGCCAAGGCCGAGTTTGCTTGCATTCTCGCCAGTTGGGTGGGGCGGTTCGAGTTTAGCCTGAAGAATGAGGAGGAGTATGATGAGGATAAGGTGGATATCAAGGGCGGCGTTACGGCGAGGCCGGCCAAGGGGTTATACGTGAATGCCACTGTGGTTGACGGGTGGTGACGGAGTTCTTATATGGTACAGCAGAAGGTAGGTAGTGGAGCAGGTGTTTGGAGCATCGTGTATGTATAGGTACTTGGGAGGTTGTAACAGTTGGCTTACTTAGTATGTGATACTTGCGCTTTGCGTATCTGTATATCTCACTGAGGATATCGGGTCAATGCTTAGTTCGTACTTGTACTTGACGGCCGTTGAGGTTGCCCAGAGTATCACCATTAGGTACCTAAATATATACTTCGTATACGAAGTACATTATACTGTGAGGCCAACGGAAAACCAAACGCTCACCATCATCATCATAAATCATCATCATGCAATCACGCCAATAACCAAGGGTGACCTAGTCAATAACCAACTTTCGGTCTTTCCAATCTCAATTCCAGTCACCGAAACCCCCATCAACACCACCGCTCATGCGGTTCCCTCCATTGAACCCCCAAAATGTCAAAGATGCGCCTCTCGTCGCGGCCCTCGATCAGCTCTCCATCCGTAAACTTGACGCGGCCGGGACCCCTGAGCACGTCCCGGTACAGCCCGTGCTGGTTGAGTCGCATACCCTTCTTGGAGGCGAGGAGGCGCATGCTGCGGTTGAAAATGTCGTTGCCCGTGAAATAGATGAGCGCCGCGCCCAGTTCCGTCTCTGGTACTGCCAGAAAATCGATCCGTCTCCAAATCGGCCGGGACCTGGTGGGTGTGGAGGGAGCACCAGAACCATCAGCAGCAGCAGCAGCATCGCTTGCCATGGACGAAGGGAGAACACAACAGCCCTGCCACGTCCTCCCACCCTCCCCCCTTTCATGTCGGGTCCCGACCAGTGTCGCGACGAGGAATCCCTGCGCCTCCAGAGCCTGCGTCAACCCGCGCAGCAGCGGTCGGAGCTCCGACACAGACGACGTCCCGGGCTTGGTGAGGATAAAGTCAATATCGCCACTCGACTCGGCGCCTCGGCGGTAGCTTCCCCCGACGATGAGGTGCATATCGGCATCCACCTTGACAGCGGTACCCCGCACGACGGCCGCGAGGGCCTCGACCTCCCGCCGCGGGATGCGCGTGTTGAGGTCGTCAAAGTGGTCGATGCCCAGCCTCTGGTTGGCCGACAGCCTGGCCCGCTCGCGGAGATCGTCGAGCGTCCGGTACCCCTGGGCCACCCAGCGAGCGGCCTGGGTGCTGCCGACGCCGTATATCTGGAGGAACAGCTGCAGGGCCTCGTCGGCCGGGTCGTGGGCCGCGTTGTCGAGCCGTTGCAACCTGTCGGTGGCGACGATCTCCTCGATCTTGTCGGCGAGCCGCGTGCCGATGCCGGGGAGCCGGACGGCCTCGTGGGCCGTGGTGATCTTGGTGCGCTGCTGTTTGAGGAGCGAGATGGCCTTGCGGTAGGCGATGGGGCGCCAGGTGTCGTTGATTCGGCTGTAGTAGTCGCACATTTGCTGCAGGATCTCGATGGTGCGCGCGTTGGGATTGCCCTGGTGGCCGTCCTTGGTGCGTGCCCCGTGGCAGGCGAACCTGTCTTCCCAGGTGATGTTCTTGCGGTTGCCGGACCTGCTGGTCTTTTGTTTCTTTTGGCTCCGATCGTCATCTTCCGAGTCGGCTTCCGCGGCTTCAGCTTGCTCGGATGCGTCGTGGTGACCAGCCCCTCCTTCTTCTTCCTCCAATGGCAGACCTCTGAGTTGCTGCATTTGGGAGATGTACTCGGCCAACTCATCGTCCCGCCGCACCGACAACGAGTCGAACTTTGTACCTCGTTCCCGGTCGCTAGGATCTCGCTGTTCCACTGTAGAATCACGCGTAAAAGTGCTGGGCCTGTGCTGTGGTGAGCCACTGCCGACTTCCTGACCTTCTTCTCCGTTGCTTTTCTCAGCCGGTTCGTCATCCCTCGACAGAGTCCTTAAGGGCGGCATATAGTCCCGGCGTTTTGAATTAGTGGGAACGGATTTATACGCGAGGGACTCGGCGCGGTGCGAGGTCTCGGCAGACTCCTCTGAAGGCAGCGCTTTTGATGGCAAATCTGGACAGCCTGTCACATAGTACTGGTTCTGATTGGGGTTCAGCAGGCTTCGAAACTGGATGCAGTCCAGCGGATACGTCTCGTTGACCAAGACAGCCGACGGCGCGCCATTGGCGGACGACAGGATAAGTTCAATGTTCTTCCAGTGGAGGCTGTTGTCGACAATGACGTGGGACGCCTGCTTCAGGGCCCTCGTCCAAGTAGCGCCGTACTCCTGGGCTTTGCGAATGCGGATCCGTCGGGCAGGCGCGATGTCGTCGTTGGGGATGAAGTAGAAGGCCAAGCCCTTGAAGATTTGCTGGTCTTCGGGGACGAGCTTGACAGCAGCGTCCCTCTTCCGCTTCCTCGTGGAGGTGGCCATGGCCGGAAAGGTGGCTGAACCGGTTAGACGGGGAGGGAAGAGCTGTTTAGCCAGCGGGTTCGGCGCTGAAACGCTCCTGGATAGACGTAATGGGCGAAGAGGTGCACGCGCCGAGTCTGGTATGCGCGATTCATCCGAGGTATTTGGATCTCCGCCGCCTTGGTCGTGAACCTGACCGTCAGCTCGCGCCGGGGCTCGCTCGACGATGGGTGTTGTCGCTAGTTGAAACGACTCTACTACTATTACCGAGGGTTTTGACGATGGAGAATGCCCCCTGGAAGATGAATAAGGAGCAGTTAGGGACGCGGTCTGCTTGGACGCCGGGTTGGCCTTGAATCGGAGAGCCTGCTTCCATCGCTGCCTCTCCTTTTCCGCTTCGTCGCCAACCCCCTCGACGTGGTCGTCCGAGTCGCTCAAGTGATTTAGTTCGTCGAGTTCCCGGAAGAAGACCTCCTTATCCTGGAGTGAAGGCTCCCCGGAGCCCATAGGCAAATCCAAATCTAAATAATCCCGAGAAGAGACACGACCAATTCTGACGGGAGTACTGTGTACATGTCAGATGGTAGGGCGATGGTCAAGGACAAAGGGAAACGAAATGAAGCAAAAAAAAAATCAGAGAGGTTGACTTGAGATCATCAACTCGAGACTGGGCGCGGGTTGAGTGGAGTGGTTGCCTACGTAGGGTCTGACGTTACTCGTGCGTACTGAGAGTGACGACAGAGGGAAGTGTTGCTAGAGTATTTCCGTATTAGTGTTGCTCTGCTTAGTAATCCGACGTCCACCGTACACACACTGTACACATACATGGTGCAGCTGCTCGTCGCTCGATTACTAATCATTCTGCGTATCATCGACCCCTCGAAAGCAGCTTATGAGGATGGGTTCATTGCCTACTTGCGCCTCAATATCAACTAACAATGAACATTCTAACTATCATACGTCGCCTGATAGTCGGGTGTTAGCTTCTGGACCGGAATACCTGTGAGCCAGGATCTCATTACACTGTCCATCAGACAGGAAACTTGTTCACCGTGGTGCCCGAGTCTGTGGATGAAAATATCCAGTCCTTTACAGTCCCCGGCCATCATTACCTATGACCCCTAACAAAGTCCGTTAATCAACTCGTTGCTATTTGTCTTTATCAGATTGTTACCCCCTGATCTTCCTTGCAATCACCCTTGCCCAGGGCTCCATCTCCCCTCTCCCTCCCACCTTCTTCCCATCTCCTCCATTCCCTGACGTCAGTTTCGACAAAGGGCGACGTCGCGTGGAACAGAGGACGTCATAAAACGAATAGAAAGTCTTCCACAAGTCTAGAATTATCCGCTATGATTCCGCTTTCACATCTCCCCTCAAACCACAACAATTACATTTTTACATAATCGAAATCACGGCCCGGCCGGCCCCTCGCCGATCAACTCACGAGCCCGCCCCTGGGCAGGACAACCCAGTACCCACCACACGAGCAGCGCCTCTGCTGGGACAAGACAAACATGAAGCCTGCCCGCAGCCCCGACGCAGAAGACACGTCTTCCATGACAGCAGCGCAACGCACACACCTCCTCCACTGTGGCACGGTTTCCTTGGAAAACTCGTCCCCCTTGCCCTCCTGAAGGCCCAGTCGTTGCTGCGAAGGAGTAGGCGTCGTCAGACTCGCCGGCGGCGTCATCATGACGCGCCGGAACACGTCAACGTACCGCCGGGCGGCCCGCTGGACCTCCAGCGTCCGCGTCGAGTCCTGCATCTCGAGAAGGCTGTAGTCGGCGAAAAAGAGCTTGGCCGGGTCGGTCTGCGCCCTAAAGGCGGGGAGGTCCTGGGTGAAGAACTTGCGCAGCACGGGGAGGAAAGGCGGCGGTGGCTGGGCGGCCAGTAGCATGTTCAGCTCGGCGTGGAACTGTGCGCTCTTGATCTGGGCCTCGATGTGTTTCTGCTCGGGCGGGTTGCCGCCTTCCTTCTTGAGGTGCTGTGCGGCCAGGTTGGCAAACGCCGACTGGTACGCGGCCCGGACGTCGCCGGTGAAGGCGCCGAGGAGACGCTCGACCTCCTGGACCTTGGTGATGCTGCTGGACGTGACGTGGTGCATCTTCTGGTAGGCCCTGTGGAGCATATGCGGGAGCCTGGTGTGGCTGGAAGGGTCCGTCGCGTTTTGAATGGCGGCCCGGCGGTCGTAGAATTCGATGGCCTTGTTGGAGAGGGCCTCCATGTGGGTCACTCGGCGGCAGACCGACGACAAGAAGCCACGCGAGGAGGAGCACAGGAGAAGTTGGAGGGCGGGGCTGGACTGTGACTGGATGTAGGACGAGACCTCGTTGAAGCGTGAGGGTTGGAGGAGGTCCATAAATTCGGGATCCTGGAGGAGGGAGTAGAGAGAGTCGACAACGTAGGAGATCAGGTCGAGCGACCATTTGACGCAACCGCTCAGGGCGTCGACGACCTCGTGCTCGTCCAGCGGACTCAGCTTCTCGCGCATGTTGCTTGGCGTGTTGATGGCGAAGGTGATGAGAATGATTATGTTCCTGACGTTGAGCGATAGCTGCGCAAACTTGCCGCTGAAGGATCGCGGTTTGAACTCGCCCCGAAAGCCCATGTGATTAATGATGCTCAAGCACAGCTGGAGCGATTGGTTGCGCACAGGGTTGTCGTTTGGGTTCTCTTCGGAATAGTCGACAGGGACCTTGAGCAACTTGACAATCTCGTTGACCCAGTCCCGGGTGAAGCCTGTAAACCGCGCGACGATTGTTTTAGCGGCAATCAAACGACGAGGAGGCCACTGGGTTGTGATTATGACTTACTCTTCTTTTCAGCGTATGGCCTGGCAACCGCGAGGATATCATCGCAATTCACATGGTAGAATGTCGCCGCCGATGCTGCCACGGCCAGCGCCGCGATGACGGCGGCATACGAGGCTGGCAATGACCCGTGTGAGTACAGATTCTGTCCAAGGCGAATCACGGTTGCGTTCTTCCAACCTACCATTTTGATTCGAGTCACCCATATCATCCCCGGAGTACTGCAGCCTGTTCCACTTGATGCGGCCGTCTTCTAGCATCTGGGCGACGGAGCAGTTGGTTGGTGACAATGCTGCCTGTACGCCTGGAGAAAATGTCAGTCCGCTGCCACTGTGACGGGATGCAGGATTGTGTCGACGAACAAGGTGATTCTTCGGCAAACGTAAAGCCCACCTGGTGGAGCGTCATGACCCTGTCCAGGTTGTTCTCGTTGTACGTCTCCTGCATCGTAAATCTGTCTCGGTACTCTATCGATCCGTCGCTAAAAGCCAGGCATATGACTTTCCCGAACTGTATGGTCTGCATCCCGATGAGGACCTTGTTGTTGATAATAATTGGGTCGAGTTTTTTAAGGCAATTAGGATCCTAAAGAGAGCAGGGGAAAAGAGTGAGAATTCTTGAACCTACTTCGTGCGACCGAGAAGAATTTGGCTTGCTTACCTTGTCTGCGGGGGCGTTGTCGTTATTCGTGCGACTGCCCATTTGCTCAAACGCCGGATGTAAGGGGGGAGGCGGCTCATGGCTCAGTTCCCACCGGTCGATGATAGTTTGCGTCTCTTGGTACGGAGAGTTGAGAGTAGGCAGGTAAGTGCGGGCGATTAGAATGTTGATGGGAGCCCATGGCTGACCGGGATTATCCAATTGAGAGGGTAGGAGCTCAATATGGGATAACTCGGTCATGTAGGGATCGGAAGGGGTAACACCGGAGAGTCCCGGCATCCAGGTCGATATAGCGAGATGCTTCGCATGCATGGTCGGGTTCAAAGGTTGTGCGCCAGGAGGTACTTTGCCATCCGGCTGAGGAATGCCCCACGATATTGTGACACGCAGTAGCCGGAGCTGCTTCGAAGACGTGGAGAGGGCGATGAATATCTGATCTAAAGTGAACAGGAATTAGATATGTAAGTTGGCATCGATGGCTGGCCAAAGGAGGGAGTCTTGTCTTCCTTACTCCTGTCGCTATGCAATGACGCATGGGTGATAAGGTCGGCGGAAGAACTGACGCTCTCCAGTTCCATGGTGGTCTCTTCAAATCTGTTGCTGCCATTCTGCATCCAATACAGTCTCAAAAGGCCGTTTGCCGTGACGCAGAGAAACGCACTCCTGGTGGGATTCGGGTGCCATGGGCCGAATGCGTGCACCAAAGAGCTCTCATAGCGGTATCCAGCGGTTTCCTTTACTGCTGGACCATGAACCACATGATACTAATTTGTCAAGTCAGAAAGGGAGGCCCGGGACAACACGGCAAGATAATACTTCATGATAGGACTCACGTTCTTGTGTTGCGAGGCAAGGTTCAGCCAGAAGCAGCCGACGACGGTGTGGAGGTCATCAAAGTGGTCATCGTCCCATCTTCTTGTTGGATAGGGGCGATTGAGGGCACCGCTAAAGGCGACAATGGCAACACGACCGGTGGAGTCGATGACGGCGAGCTCGTGGGCGGTGGTAGGAGCCCAGGCCAGGTGGACGATGGGGTTGAAGGGGGTGGCGGTGATGAGGTCGATGGTGGTGGGTTCCCCGAGGGCCCAGGAGCCATCTGCCGGGTCGGCGCGCGGGGTTCTCACCTGGACGGATTTTCCATCGGGGGAGATGGACGCAATAACGCCCGATTTCGACCAAGCAACGGCCCTAAGAGAGACGGTTGTCAGATACTCGATGGCCATGCTGCCGGGAGGGAGTAGGGAAGGGGGGAAAGGTACTGGCAACAACCGCGGGTCCGGAGGACATCCACACGCTGGCAGAGCTGCTTGCTCGGAGTGCGGACGTTGGAGAGAGACAGGCCAACACCTTCGCCGAAAAGGTCGTCGACGTCGAGTTGGTCGACCTGCATGGGTCCGTTCATGCTGCTGTTGTCAAGCATGAGCGGCATCTTGGCGTCTTCGGTCATGAGGAAGCCGAGGCGAGGTGATGTACTGCAAACTGCATATATGGTCTACTCTGGAGAGGTATGGTGCGTGGTGATCATGGCAACTCTGCTGATGAGATGCATAACCCAGACCTTGTCACAGTCTCATCTCGCGCGTCGTTGAGTCTTGTTACGGTCAAGAAGACGAAAAGGCGTTTAATCAAGTAGGCCAATGACGTTAGTAGAGAACGACCGGTCGTGGAAACCTTGGCGATATCTTATCTAGGTACGCTCAATGAGAGAATGCCGAGGTGTGGGCGTCGTCGTGCAGGTCGGGATGTTCAGTTGATAGACTTTTTAAGAGAAAGAAGATGCACCAAATGATACCGAGAGCAACACATGCCAGTAGTAGGTGCTATAGCTGCAGTGCACTGTATGATTACCTACTTCTTACTTGGTTTGAGCCTCACGCGTCATGGGCTGCAGGTATCTGTATAGCCACAGCCGACTTTGTGTGGCTGGAGAGGGGAACAACGAATGGGATTGGAAGGCAGCATGATGAGTAATGACATTCGGATGTCCGTAGCCGGGCAACGCGGACCTGATCCCCTCTCCCAATCGGATCCTGGCTTCAACTTCGTTTGTTTTCTCGTCGTACTACGGAAAGATCAGTCTTTATCGATATGGACAAACATACGGAATACAAGAAATTATTCCCAAGGCATTTCTTTCTTTTGAATATGCGAAATCGATCCCTTTGTTAAGGACGTACTCAGGATAATCGGGATAATCGGGACAATCCTTGAGGTATCTGGGGCGGGCTGCAAGGGAACATTGGATCTTGACCGTCCTGTTACAGAGAATCTTCACTGTGACCACCACGGGTATACATAGGCGTACATAACGTACTTTGTAAAGAGACAATATGGAGAGACAAGATGGTCATTCTTTGCCCTGGGTTCACTGGCAGAGATCATGTGGTCCAACATATTCATTTTAGTAGGTAGTGGATATATTCGGGAAGCATTGGTATTGGTACTTCGTCATGGTTCCTGAAAACCCAAAGAGACTTCCCTGGGATACCAGAGCCCCAACTGTACATAAGAGTACTTATTTCCAAAAGTAAAATGCATGCAATCAAAAGTACTCTTATGTACAGTACCCACTTGCTTATCACACACTAAGATAACCCCTGAGATGTTACTTGTGGGTCATGTTGTTTTCCCACCCGGTCGGGGTCGTCTTTCCCCAGGTATGTCGTCCTCACCACCTCCCATCCAGCCGCAACGACACATTTTCCACCTTCAACATTAACACAACGAACCACGTTTGTCCCTCATTTTTAGAGTTCCACCCCTTTTTCCTCTGTCTTTACCCATATTTATCTATATAAAGCTCTTTCTCGAATAACCAAGACAACCTTGAAAGGCAACAAAACAACAGCAACACAAAGACGAAGGACCATTCCGCTCGATCAATGAACAGGGCGCTTTCTTCGCACCGAACACGTCCACGAAATTCCCACCTAATTTTGCCATGATATTGCCTGCCCTGGTTTAATTCTGCAGCTCTGTGGATTGAATTGGCAACTTCAATCCACTCCCACAAATACAACCCCCCAAAAACCTCAAAGGCCCAGCTAGAGGTGCCTCCGTTCGACTTCCTGCAGAACTTTCCATTTCCTTGGTTGCCAATTCCGCCCAGCCCCAGAACACAGATAGGGCTGCCGAACCGAAACAAAAAACCAAATCCTCTGTGAAATCAACCCCCGTTCATAGCCACTTCCAATTCAGCCAGCATGGCCTTGCAGCCGCAACAGCATGGCGATTCGCTCCTGAACGAGCTTGCTGTCACACCCTCGGCCACGGATTTCTCCTCCTCGCCTGAGTTTCTTGCCGCAAATCGGGACTCCCTACCTTCGTCCCCTCTCTCCGAACTCTCCAAGTCGCCTTCTTTACCTGCTTCGCCCATCGACTCTCGCGACGTCTTCAAGGCCCCTGGGTCGCTACCCTTCGCCTTCGTCGTCCTCACCGTTGTCCACCCCCGCCAAGATGCCAGGATCCCCATCGCCCGCCCACATCGCTGCGCCTGCCGCCACCGAGTCCATCAGTGTCAACACCACCATGGTCGCCAACGAACACCCCGAACCTCCCCCCAAGCGCCGCCGAATCGCTGGTCCTAAAGAGCGAACGACCGAGTACCTCGATCTCGAACGCGTGAGGAGGGACCATGGGTTTGACGAGAGGAGCCAGCAGAACCTCGACCGCCTTGTCCGTGTCCTGCGCAAGCAGAAAAAAGTCGTCATCATCGCCGGTGCCGGTATCTCCGTTTCCGCGGGTATTCCCGATTTCCGATCCAAGGAGGGCCTCTTCGCCTCCCTGCCGAAAGACCACAAGATGAAGGGATCAGGAAAACATCTATTCGACGCTTCGGTGTACAAGCATGATTCGACCACGGAAAAGTTTCACAAGATGGTCTGCGACCTGGCCAGTATGGTCAAGTCGGCTAAACCGACGCTTTTCCACCATATGCTCGCCTCTCTGGCCGCCGAGGGCCGCCTCACACGCCTGTACTCGCAAAACGTCGACTGCATCGATACCAACCTGCCCCCTCTGGCCACCAACGTACCCTTGAACCCAAAGGGTCCCTGGCCCAAGACCATCCAGCTCCACGGCAGCGTCGAGCAGATGGTGTGCTCCAAGTGCGGTACCATCCGGCCCCTCGCGCCGGAGCTCTTCGACACCCACGAGCCACCCCTGTGCGACGACTGCAAGACCCTGGACGCCGTTCGTACCACCTACGGCGGCAAGCGCAGCCACGGAATAGGCCGCTTGCGGCCCCGAATGGTGCTGTACAACGAATACAACCCCGACGAAGAGGCCATCGGCAACGTTTCCAGCGCCGATCTCAAGGGCCGCCCCGATGCCGTCATCGTCATCGGCACCAGTCTGAAGATTCCCGGCGTCCGCCGCCTGGTCAGGGAGCTTTGCCAGGCCACCAGGAGCAAACGCGGCGGCTTTACCGCCTGGATCAACGTCGATTCGGAGCCCCAACACAACGATTTCAAGGACTGCTGGGATATGGTGGTGCGTGCCAAGGCCGACGACATTGCCCACTTTGCCCAACTGCCCCGATGGGACGAGCCCGCCGTAGACGGAAACGTCATTCTGAGCGAAGAAGACGACAAGCTCCGAGAGCAGTGGCTGCGTCGTAACCGGGTCGAGGTTCAACTCCCCCCTTCGTCCCAAGAGTCGTCGTCGTCTCCCGAGTCCAAAGTCGAGGTGGTGCTCCCTGTCGACAAGGCCCAGGGCATCCCCACCCCCAGCGCGAGTCCGAGGATGCGCCCGTCCTTGCCCGACCAGAAGCAGCCCAAGGCCAAACAGGTCAAACTGTCCTTTGGGAGGAAACCCCTGCCGGACTCGAGCGGCGACTCGGACACGAAGAAGCGCAAGAGACCGTCGACGGCCAGCAAGCCTGCCAAGCCCACCAAGCGCACCAAGAAGGCTGCCCCGCCGCAGAAGAACACGGTCACCAAGACTTTCCGGGCCGTCAAGAAGAGTGCTGCCATCGCTACCGTATTGGAAGAGAAGCCCAACGGTCACGTCGACCCAATCAAGGAGGAACATCTCGCAGCTACCGAGTAGCGCTCTTCTCCCGGCATGGGCGTGCCTGCGTCGACTTGCAAGAGCAGCACAGCGGCTGCGGGCCCCGAGCGTCCCACAACGCCGACTCGTCCCTGAGCGCCCGTCGAGAATACAGAGAAGACCATTTCCCCCAACTGGAAGTCTCGGGGTATGGAAATGCTGGTGGAGTAGGCTGCCGTCCGTCCATGGCCTTCGCAACGCAAAAGCGACGTGTTGTAATCTGTCTTTCATGGCGGGAGTCCAGGCCACCTCCAAACGATGAGCATACATATGAGCATATGGGCGGTTGCTTTGCATCTGCTTGTCTTTTTCTCGCCACTGCAGCCCGTATCGATTACGGTAGTTCTTGACAATAGGATTGAGTTGCATATATACTACTTGCGGCATGGCGTTGACAATACCGCCATGGTTTCTGGGTTACATGGTGGGGATGAGAAAAGAAACGTGCAGGAGTGTGCTGTTGGAGATACACCTGGACTGAAGATAGTCGGGATGGGAGTGTGGCGAATTGATCCATCATATCATTTAGTCGTCGCTGCACTTGGTCTTTACTCTCCTCCAAGGCAGAGAGAGACTTCAAACTTCTTACCGGATCGGTAGAGACCTTGTTTCTGTCCAATACACTATGTCATTCGTCTAAAGATCAAGGTAGACATAGACTTGCGCGCGGTCTCGAGTATTTTGGATAGGATCAAGTCATTACAATTGCAACTCCATGCGCGGCTTATGTCGAGAATCACTTGACGGTGCTAATTCGGTTTATGAAGACTGATTTATTGCGGTTCTGTATCGCGCATCTGTTTATAGCAAGCAAGCTTCATGGCTGCTAGGGCGAGCTTCTTTGCTCTCCAAGCACGACCGACTGTATAAGACCTCCGTCTGTTTGTAGAGGTAAAAGTAAAAAAACATCTCTACTTCCGCCATAACGTCTCGAGTCTTCGCAGGAAAGAAAAGGATACCAAGAAAAAAAGTCAAGAAAACACATAGAAAAGAAAAACAACCGACTCACATCCCCACCTCGGCGTGAACAGCCCCAGCCCAGCCCAGCCTTCTCACGCGGCTGAGAGCCAACAGCGAGGCTACCACGTCATGTGACCTTCCCGTCAGACCAACAGAGCTCGACAACAGAAAGCCTACCCTTAAAAACAGAAACGGCATCCGTATATCCGACCCATCAAAGAAGACCGATGCCTCCATCCACAGCTGGGAGCCTGGCCGCCAGCCACGGATGCCGAACTTTTTTGTCAACTCCTGGAAAATGAAAAGAACACCTTCTCGTCCTGTACCATGCAATCAATGCCCGGGGGGTATGTAGTGTATCAAAGGTTGTCCTCTTTCTCTCTCTCAAGAAGCATTAGGCCCCCCCTCCCATCCTGGTTTTGTTGACCGGAACGCCTCGCCAATGCAAAACAATAAAATGCCCAATGTAAAACTCCATCGAAGCCGTTCGTGTAGGGTTATCATGTGGCCCCCTCCCAGCTGTGTCTCGGAAGCCGTTGGGAATACCACCCGCCTAACTAGTTTGCGGGCGTACCGTTGGACGTTGATTTCGCCGCTTTCTCCTGTTGTAGTTTCCTCTCCCTGTCTCGAATCGTCCTGTATAAGTAGCTGAGCCGCTCGGCGGTGACGGGGTTGCTGGTGCTGTCAACTGGCCATAGGTTTGCCAAGAATTCCCTGCAAGAGACCCGTTAGTACGTCGTCTTGTTTGTCCAGGAAGAAGCGGTGGAAGAGATGGAAATGACAACATACCAGAAACGATTCTTAAGCGGCACATCGGAATCTCGAACAAACTCGCGGTCCAAAAAGTCACCGATAATGACAAGTTCGGCGCCGAAAATCTTCGCACGTTCCTTGCTGGACCGGACCTTATCCTTGGTGGTGCTGAGGATCTTCTCAAAGTTTTCGCGCACCGGTTTCAGAAGATACCAGAGCATCGCGTCGGGATCCTTTTCCCTTTGCTCGCTGCTGTCGCCCATGCGACGGAGCTCATCCAACCGGGCCAGCGCCTGGTTCCGGCGTTCGCGTTCTTCTTGGTTCGCCTGACTGTCACGATCTCGACGATCGTCTTTGCTGCGGCCATCGTCCGTCCGGCGATGCTTGCTGCTCCGGTCGTCGTCGTCGCGATTCCGTCGCTTTTCAGGCCGGGGGGAAGGCCGGCTGTCACTGTAGCTCCTCGAGCGGCGATCATCATCGGCTCGTCGGTGCTTGGGTATACGACCGTCGTCATGCCCCGAATGCTTTCGCTTCGAATCCGGCCTCGGCGTGCCCCGATCGTCAGCGTTGCTTCGTGACCGGTAATAGTCGCGCTCTCGGTCTCGGCTATAACTGCCCTTCTTCGATGACGCGGCGCCGGGAGAGGCACCAGCGCTGCCTTCAATGCTCCGGCGGTGTCCGTTCGATAGGAACTTCTTGTTGTTCCGGTGGTGGTTTTCCACCGCCTTCTGGGCCGCCGCGTCGGGGGAGAACTTGGACTGCAAGACGGAAAGAAGGTACTCGGAGCGACGAACAAGATGGACAGCACCGGGAGAGTTGATGCCCTTATCAGTCGCCTTACTTCGCTCCTCCTTTTTCTCGACACGGTGCTCTTCCAGGAAAAACTTGTTCCCCAATTCAAGCTCGGGATCGTCCCGAATCTGCGTCCAGGCGCCAAAGCCGTAGCGGTTGAGGCCGACAAGGAGCATGGCGTCTTCCTTGGCGCCCCATTCACAGGAATAATGGGCTGCCTTGGATGCGTCCGGGAGGCGAAACTTTCTCCAGTCGTCGCTCTTTTGCAGCACCTGGCGGAGCAGACGAAGTTGCTTGGGCCGCTCAATCGCCGTCTCGGCGTTCATCTTGCGGACCTCGCCAAAGTCGACCAACACTGCCTTCTTGTCCTTCTTGGTGAGAGTTTTGCCAAGCTTCCGCTCGTCCTCCCGCAGTCTGGCATTGTTTTCCTCGAGCGCCCGCTCGCACACGCCGACAAAGTCGTCAATGATGGAGGTTAGGAAATCGCGGTCCCGATCGCTCAGGCGCGCTTCACGCACGATTTCGTCGCCGCGGTCTTCCACAGCGCCGAACCTAAAGAAAGCCTTCAGGAGATTCCTCGTTTCCTTCTCGGTCAAGGGCCGGCGAGGATTCGCCAACAAGGCACGTTTCTCCTCTTCTTCCCTGCGCAGCTGTTCCTCTCTCTGTCGCTTCTTTGCTAGGCGATCGGCGCGCTCGTTTTCCGTGTCGCGGTGTTTCATCGCCGCCCGGCGAGGTGCGCTTTCGGCCGCAACCTTCGCCAGGTACTCTTCGTGCTGTCTCTTTTCATCCTCCTCCTTGATGTTGGCAAGCTCCTCGGCAGGGATGATTTGGTCCCAATCAAGGGTAAGGTCGTCCACCTTGACGTCCGTGTACTGCATAAAGTTGTCCCAGTCAATCCCGCCACTGCTGAGATTGATCTTGTCGTCAACCTTCGTTTTCGTGACTTCGGCATTCTCCAGAATGGAGTCGATGTCGAGCTGCTCCAGGCGCTCCTGGTTTCCAACTTGCTCGAACATCTTTTGGGAACGCATTTTGAGGACCCACTGGATGTCCTCGGCCGAGTTGGGGCCATCCATCCTCAAGCCCTTCTTACTCATCTCTTCACGGAATGCCTTGCCATCGTCGGTGACACCGGCCTGGATTGTGAGATATTCCAGAAGAAGCTTGTTGCGTGCTCGCTCGAGCACTTCTTCCTCAACGGTTTCCTTGGAAACCAGCCGGTAGATGCTGACGGGCTTCTTCTGACCAATACGGTGAGCCCGACCCATGGCTTGCAAGTCGGCCTGTGGATTCCAATCCGAGTCGAAAATGATGACAGTGTCGGCGGTCATGAGGTTGATGCCCAGGCCGCCCGCACGCGTGGAGAGGAGGAAGCAGAAGTCGTCGCTGTCCTCTGCGTTGAAGTGGTTGATCGCCATGCGGCGAGGGCCGGCCGCGATGGTACCATCTAGGCGTTGGAACTTGTAGCCTCGGAGGGCGAGATAGTCGCCGAGAATGTCTAACATTTTGACCATCTGGCTGAAGATGAGGACCCGATGGCCATCCTTCTTCAGCTTCGTCAGCAGCTGATCGAGAAGCATCATCTTCCCGCTGCTTGTGATCAACCCCTTGATCTGGTCTTCGCGACGAGTACTGCCGGCGAGGACTCGGTCCTCGGCGCCAGGGAACATGTAAGGGTGATTGCTGACTTTCTTGAGCTCCATCATGATGTTCAGCAGAGAGCTCTTCTGGCCAGTCGCGTCCGAGAGGGCGGCGTAGTTCCTCGTCAGGATGTTCTTGTAGTAGTCCAGTTGCACGTCGGACAACTCGACACGGATAATCTTCTCGGTCTTGGGAGGGAGGTCGGACTCGACCGTCTCCTTGGTACGCCGCAGGATGTAGGGAGCAATGGACGTGTGCAAGTCTTGCAGTTTTTCCTGTGTATCGTGACCGGAGAGGTTCTCGAGCTCCTCGTCAATCACGACGCGACCTGGATTCAAAAAGTCCATCAGAGCCGACAGCTCGGCCAAGTTGTTCTGAATCGGTGTTCCGGTGATCAAGATCTTGGAAGGGACGCCGAAGCTCACAAGCTTCGCGTAGAGCTGCGATTCACGGTTCTTCAGACGATGTGCCTCGTCCACGAGAAGCGATTGCCACTTGATGGTTTGTAGGAATGCCCAATCATGAAGGATCATCTCATACGACGTGATGAGCACGTTGAATTTGGGCTTCTTCGGGTTGCCGTTGATCAACAGTTCGTTCTCTCGGATCGTCTGTCGTGCGGTCTCGTTGCCCAGGTAGACGACATAGTTCATGTCGGGTGACCAGTGGTCGAATGTATCACCCCAGGCCGGGATGACACTGAGCGGAACAACAATGAGGAAGGGGCCTTCTTGGCCACGGTTGTTGCGAAGCCAGCTGAGGAATGATACGCTCTGGACGGTCTTGCCCAAGCCCATCTCGTCAGCTAGGATGACATTGTTGCCGCGGGTCCAGTTGAGGCACAGGAAGTTGAGGCCCCGGAGCTGGAAGCTTCGTAGTTCGCCGCCTTGGATGTAGTCGGGCTGCGCCTCCAGCTTGGTCATCCGACCGCGAGTATCCGGGTTCATCTCCTTGCGGTCAGAGACCCACTGACGCGCGGAGCGGTCCAGGAACTGATCAATCTTATTCTGAAAATCTTGACTGATCGCCGACGCGGCCTCCCAGGTGCACTCATCATAGTAGCAGCCTTTCCACTTGATGAGGTACTCGGTCTCCTCCTCGCCATCTCGAACGGCGACGACTCTGTCTACCTTGGTATAGTCTGCGAGAGCCTCTTCGGCACGCTCACGATCGAGGAAGAATTGTTCCTTCGCCTCTGGCGGCACGTCGTATCCAAAACGGATATAGAGCTCGTTCTCGACAACTACTCTGTAATAGTTCTCCACTTTTCTGTAGCCACGTGTGTTGCGTAGAGTGTCAAGGTCCTCCCACGTATCGTGTAGATGGGATTTGCCCTGCCACTTGATGAAGTACTCGAAGTCATTGCGAGTAGCGTTCTCGTGGATCTCGAGGTCATCTTTCGGCCGGTGCCGCAGGACCTTATCGATGTAGGGAGAGTTATCTACCTCTTCGTAGTAGTATTGCGTGGGCTCTTCGTCGTCCTCGTCGACGTCGCTTTCTTCATAGGCGCCTTGCTGTATTTGTGCGGCACGACGGCTTGACCAACGCTTCTCCACGAGCATTGACGATGGTTGGGTGTCCCGTTGACGACGCGCCTTTTTTCGGAAAAGTTTCGCGCGAGCTCCGCCATAGCTATCCGAGTCGGAGTCGTTATAGCACGGCTGTTGCGCCGGTGTACTACGTTTGGAAGCTTAAATGACACGGTTGGGTGTTAGTGGCAGAAGGGGGCAAGTCGAGTAGGTATGGCGGCGAAGGGAGGGTACTCACATCGTTGGGACGTCTCTACGCGGCGCCTTTTCGCGCCTCTTCGGTTGGTGGGCACAATATCAGAGTCACTCTCATCCGACTCAATCTAGGCAGATGTCAGTGACAAGAACATGGGGGGAGAGGAGAGCAGAGGGTGACGCACGATTTTTCGTTGCTGGGTTGGTCGTCCCTATTGAACAGAGTTAGACATCAGCAAACCGAAGCGAAGGGCATAGCAGGCATCGTACACTTCTCCTTAGGCCATAGAGCTCTGGATTGGCCTTGATATACGCGTCTTCCTCGACGGTAGCCTTGCGCTTGGCGGGCCTGGAGGAGGCATTGGAGCTCGACCTGGCGTCGGCAGAGCCGTCGCTACGGGCAGTAGCGAGATCATCATCTACTTCATCTTCCATATCAAAGTCGCCATCATCAGATGCATTATTTTCATCGGCAGAGCTACTGCTTTCGGCGAAGTCATGGCCGCCGTTTACGTAGCCGTTTGAATCTTCCGGGTCGGGGGACGGCGACGCGGCGAAATGGGCACCAGTCCCTTGTGCATCGGAGATCTCGCTGTCGCTCAGGCGACGGCTAACGGATTGTTGGGTATCAGAGATTGATCCGGGTGACGGATGACCATTCGGAGAGCCATCTCGGATCGGGCTAGACATCGTGACGGTCCAAGTCGGGACACTCTGCTGGATGGAAAAACCGCGTCAGTAGAGCACATATGGATACGGGTTGCAAAAGAGTAAGCACAACCGAATCATGAGAATCAAGCGACCAAGAACCACGAGAAGGGGAGACAATGAATTAGGAAATTGCCGACATGGCATCATGAGCGCATCGCGAGATGATATTGGATGGACGCGAGGCTGAGAGACGATGGAATCGTAATTGAATTGGCCAGGCTGGCCCAGAAGGGCTTCGATGAGAGGCAGTAGCATCCGCGTCATCGACAGCCATCAATTTCATCAAAATTATATCTTCCGAGGAGCTCTACGGGCCGACCGGAGGCAGATACCGAGTCGGCCGTTGCCCGCTCCGAGGTTCAAGTGATGGCCTCGCGCCCAAAGGGCGGCGACAAGACAGGGGCCAGGGCAAGGCATATGCGAGAACTTACGATTCATGAAAGATAGGGCCCTAGGCAGAAGTAGCCATGTATAGAAATTAGGAAACTGAAAAGTATCACAGGCTCCCTACAGTACGGGATGCCCGGGGGGGGGTGGTGCGGATGGGACCTGGTTGGTAAGAGGTGCGGTGGAATATGGGAACATGAGGTAGGTCGGTCAGTCGGTATGGTGGAGGCAGGAAAGAATTGATTAGGCAGGTTAAGGTTGGTACGGAAGTACTGGAAAAGTGGGGCAACCCGCTACCCAACAGGGAGGCCTTTTTTTTTTTTTCTTTTTCGAACACGTGACCAGTGGCCACAGTACATGCTTGCGGTTGCCCAGTTTCTCCAGTTTCTTGACTCACATAACCATCGAAGAATCTCTAACGCCAGCGGAAAGTATATTTCCGCCATCAGTCCTTTTATTTGTTTTCCTGTGTTCTCTCTTCTGCCAACTGTATACCTAAGATTTTCCACGGTCATTGGAGACATCGCAGTGGAAAGCAGAGACGTCTTGAATGGCGGATGGTCTGGTGGCCTTAAGTCTTTTATCATCTTTGTTTACTTTAAATATGTGCTTAACGGATATTATCCTTTATATTATCGGCTTAGGGGTCGTTTTAGAGATCGCGGAGTTAGGTATTAATTAAATTACCTGCCCCTATTCCTGGTTATCTAAGCTATCCTTTAGGGCGTCCTATGAATAATAGGAGAGCGTATCCGCCGCGAAGTTCTTAGTACCTCGCTGGTACTCTAGTATAAAGTTAAACTAGGCTAATTAGCTAGCCTAACGGCTTTGCCTTTTAGTAAAGGACTATTTAGTAATAAAGTACT
>NW_027263535.1:4490463-4571412 GCF_042370955.1 Sodiomyces alcalophilus JCM 7366 | reverse complement strand
GGCGACCGACTTGATCCTTTCGTCTATACTCGGTTTTCCTCTATGAACCGGTCCGGGGTTCACAATCCTGTATCCCGGCAGACGTTGGGCGCCCGCGTCCACCGGCCGTGCGCTACCCTGAAGCTTTCTTCTTGGGCCCCCAATTCGGACCCCTTCAATCGGCCTCTCGACCAGTAGATTGGCTGCATCCAGTTCCTCCATTACCACACTGCCACTCTCTGGTCATCAGTCTTCCTCAACCACGTCCGTCTCTCAACAGCGCCCCTTTACGACAAGGGACCTGTCTACCGTAGCCGTCGAGATGAATCGCCATCTGCCCACTTCTGCTCTCCACTGCAATGTCTGCAAGGCTGCTGGTCTGGATGGTATCGACGCGTGTAGGGTAGTGAATAGGGCGGATTATTGACGATGGCGACTAAGCCGATAGGATGAATAGGAGAACCCACTAATACAGGAACATTACTTGGGCTACGAAGCACTATTCTGTGACTACGCGCGGGCTTCGTCGTGTATAATATCAAGAATCGGGTGGTTTGAATAGAGCAGCCGACCCGCATAAACAGGCTGCTAATATTCGATTGCCAGCCTTGCCACCCTACTTCTGTCCTATGATCGTGAGGGTGATCTAACATACCTAGTATCCTTGGAGGTAAGGAGGAAGAAATGGACGTACAGCCTTCTATCAAAAAGTAGGAATAGGTATCTCCGTGCACAATTCCCCGGAGGAGAAGCTCTGAGCCGAAGCCGACGATTACCTAAAGGTACCTACCGTAACCACTACCTTGGAAACGTCCTCGTATCTATGTGTATCTGCACTAGTATTGATTGTAATGATGTACTTGCGAAATACTTTAGAGGCCGGCACAAATTCCATCTGTACGTATACGGGGCCAATTCGCCTGCTACCCTACCCCGCCAGATTTGGGCGATTCACAGTCCACTAAAATTTGATGACCAGCATGCGTCAGTCGATTCATTCGTGGAGGGGTTGTTTTGTTTCTTGGGGGCGAACCAAACCCAAGCAACTCTACTCTTTTTCTTCCTCTCCTCCCACCCACCCTTCGTCCCTGTTCTTCACCTGACATTGAAAGGGGGAAAAAAGGAACCGAGTCGACGTGTCCTTGTCAACCTTTTCCCATTTCATATCAGTACCTATATTTCAGTTTGTTTTTCCTTTCTGCGCTCAAGGCGTCTCAGCCACCCCCGCCATTGGCATCATTCCACGTTTAACCCCGCGCAGTCAATAGGCAGCAAAGATGGCCGACAAACTCACCCGTGTCGCGATCGTGAACAGCGACAAATGTAAGCCCAAGAAGTGCCGACAGGAGTGCAAGAAATCCTGCCCCGTCGTTCGCTCCGGCAAGCTTTGTATCGAGGTTTCCCCCGACTCTCGCATCGCCTACCTGTCCGAGTCGCTTTGCATCGGCTGCGGTATCTGCCCCAAGAAATGTCCCTTCAGCGCCATCACCATCATCAACCTGCCCACCAACCTGGAGACCCAGGTTACCCACCGTTATTCAGCCAATTCCTTCAAGCTGCATCGCTTGCCCATGCCCCGCCCGGGCAACGTGCTAGGCTTGGTCGGAACAAACGGTATCGGAAAGAGCACGGCGCTCAAGATTCTCAGCGGCAAGCTCAAGCCCAATCTCGGACGATTTGACAATCCTCCCGACTGGGAGGATGTCATCAGGTACTTCCGTGGCTCCGAGTTGCAGAGTGAGTCTCTTCTTTGTTTCTCTTGTTCTCGGTTTTCTTTTTTTCTTTTTGTTTTTGCTTTTTCTTTCGTCTTTCTAGTTCTTCCAGTGCACGCCCGCTGACGACCTTTGCCACCCAGACTACTTCACCAAACTCCTCGAAGATGACCTCAAGGCCGTCGTCAAGCCCCAGTACGTCGACCAGATTCCCAGGGCCGTCCGGGGCCCCCTGAAGACGGTCAGGGCCCTGATCGATGCCCAGAGCAACATGGACAACCGGGATCAGGTCTGCGACACTCTGGAGCTCAACCACATCATGGACCGTGAGATCAACCTGCTGTCCGGTGGTGAGCTGCAGCGCTTCGCCATCGGCACTGTCTGTGTCCGCCAGGCCGACGTCTACATGTTCGACGAGCCCTCGTCCTATCTCGATGTCAAGCAGCGTCTGAGCGCCGCCCGTATCATCCGCTCCCTGCTGCGGGATAACGGCTACGTCATCGTTGTCGAGCACGACTTGTCCGTCCTCGATTACCTCTCTGACTACATCTGCGTCCTCTACGGCCGGCCCGCCGTCTACGGTGTCGTCACCCTCCCGCAGTCGGTCCGCGAGGGTATCAACATCTTCCTCGACGGCCACATCCCCACCGAGAACTTGCGTTTCCGCGAGGAGTCTCTGACCTTCCGCATCGCCGAACAAACCGAAGACTTTGCCATCGACAGGTCCCGGGCCTTCAAGTACCCCAAGATGGAGAAGACCCTCGGCAACTTCCGCCTGCGCGTCGACGGCGGCCAGTTCACCGACTCGGAGATCATCGTCATGATGGGCGAGAACGGTACCGGCAAGACCACCTTCTGTCGCCTGCTCGCCGGCGCCCTCAAGCCTGACGGCAAATCCAACATCCCCGAGATGCGCATCAGCATGAAGCCCCAGACCATCACCCCCAAGTTCGAGGGCACCGTCCGCCAGCTCTTCTTCAAGAAGATCAAGGCCGCCTTCCTGTCACCGCAGTTCCAGACCGACGTCGTCAAGCCCCTCAACCTGGACGACTTTATCGACCAGGAGGTCAAGAACCTGTCAGGTGGTGAATTGCAACGTGTCGCCATCGTCCTCGCCCTTGGCATCCCTGCCGACATCTACCTCATCGACGAGCCCTCGGCCTACCTGGACGCCGAACAGCGTATCGTTGCCTCGCGCGTCATCAAGCGTTTCATCATGCATGCCAAGAAGACTGCTTTCATCGTCGAGCACGACTTCATCATGGCTACCTACCTCGCTGACCGCGTCATCGTCTTCGACGGCCAGCCGGGTATCGATGCTCACGCCAACGCCCCCGAGTCGCTCCTCACTGGCTGCAACACCTTCCTCAAGAACCTGGACGTCACCTTCCGCCGCGATCCTACCAACTTCCGTCCTCGTATCAACAAGCACAGCTCTCAGCTCGACACCGAACAGAAGCTGAGCGGTAACTACGTAAGTTTCTACCGCTCCTCGCGCAACCATTCCCCCTTCCCCCCGACGTGGTGCCCAATGTGCATCCTGCTGACCAATTCCTTCTTCTGTAGTTCTTCTTGGACGAGGCAGACAAAGAAATGCCCGAAACTAGCTGAAAAGGGCATCCACAAGGATTCCACCCCTAGCCGCCACGGCCAGGGTTATGGTTACGAGGCATGGCATAGAGGCGTTTTAGGCGTTCAAAAGGGGGAGCATAAGAAGCCGAAGAAACGGGCTTCCGGTACCGGTGATCACGGGTTGGGTTCGGAAGATTGTGCCACGACGGATGACGAAGATGATGCCGGCGACGACTGACAACGGCGACGGCAGTCTATTCCCTGCTGCCTGGTCCCACGAAGAATTACGGTTTGTCCCACAGATTGAGTGGACGTTATGTTACCCGCTCTACATCCGCACCGCGCTTTTTGGTTCTCTTTTTACTTGTTTTTATGTCTGGTTTGTTTCTTGCGATCCGGCGATGAGTTGAAGACCATCTTGGTCCCAGCTCGCACCGCCGCAGCACTCGCTTTTTACATGGCTTTAGTTTTTGGCTTTCTTTCGTCTCTGCGTGTTCAACATCGCGACAGCTGAGATGAGTGTGGAAGAAGTTGGATGGGAAATAGGCCAGGGGACAAACCGTATATCGTGGATTGAGGGGCAGCGGATCAAGCAGAATGACTGCCGTCAGTTTCTCACTCTTGTGAGAAACGGGGTTGTGGTAGACCGCACCCGGGACCGACTTACCTGGCGACGCCTTGGTGAGCCAAGACTGAAGTGAATATATACCAACGGAGGGCCGTTGTCGGACCAAATTTATGTTTTACATTTATCGCTCGGCTCCCATGTGGCAGAAATAATTCTTGATACTCTCGCCAACTGTATTATGTGTATTAAACGTTGAATCAGAGGAAGAAACATACTAGTGCTACGTTTAATTTTGTTGAGACCCAACTGGGCATCAGCTTGTCGAGCGTTGGATGCCTGGGTCAAGATCCCCGGTCGGTTGACAGTAGTAGCTGAAGGTAGAAACGCACGTTCGAAGATACGTCGAGGATCTGTATGCCGCATGTCATCTTGCCCATTATGACTGCAGTGATACGTTGTTTCCGATACGTACTCAAGAAGGTCCATCAAGCCCAAGGGAGGCAGGCCAACACCTGGGCCTGCTGGAGACTAGAGGAGAGTCCTAGTCTTCCTCAATTTCACCCTCCTCAGAACCAGAGTGAACGCCGGCATCTTCCTTCGCGGCCGCCTTGACCGGTTCCTGGACGGGCTCCTTAACTGGGGAGGATGCAGCCTTGTGGGCCCCATCACCCGCGGGAGTATGCCCAGGTTCAGTCGATGCTTCTTTTTTCAGTCGCTGGGAAGGTTGTCAGTAACGATATGCCAACCAAACGGAGTACAGAGCAGTTGTCTCACCTTTGAATCCCTCGACTCCCGACGTCCGTCGTCCTCATCGTCCCGACGACGACGGGAGCCAGTTGGACGCTCATCCCCATATGGAAGTTCGTCATACGACCCAATCCGTCGTCGGTAAATTTGCTCGCGCTCGTCTTCTCTGTCGCGCCTATCACGATCGTAGAAACTGTCATCATCGCGACGGGATCGGCGCGGGGGACGGTCGTAGTCTACATCCCGAACCACGTCCCGGTCTCGGTCTCGTTCTCGGTCTCGGTCTCGGTCTCGGTCTCGGTCTCGGTCTCGGTCTCGGTCTCGGTCTCGCTCTCGCTCACGATCGCGATCACGGTCTCGCTCACGATGATCTCTATCCCGACGAGGGGGTGTCGAGGGTCGTCGATCAGCAGACAACAGGCTCTCGGCCATGGTCGACTTGCGGTGGTTCCGTTCGCGCTCGGCAATGGCCTTCCGTCTGTCGGCCTCGTAGGCATCTACTTCCGGACTACGACTGCGCCTAGACCGTCCGCCATGACGATGGGACCTCTCACCTCTGGAATGATCCCTCTCACGGGCCCGATATAAATCACGCTCGCTCGAGACGCGATCTCGTCGGCGACGACGATCCCTCTCGGCCTCTTCATCCTTCTCGCGTAGGCGACGGATGAACTTGTCAAAGGCCGCAATCCTGGCTTCCTCGGAGCCCACAGCCTGGAAGGCAGGCGCGTCTACCAAGCGTGATCTGACATTCTCCCAAGTATCGCCGATGACAATGGGAGGTTCTACTCGTTTCATATAGGAGCGTAGGTCATCGGCCGCCCTTCGCTGTTGACGTTCAGAGTGCCTATCCTCTTCTGGGCGCCTGGATTTCTTCTCTTGGAGCTAGACTGTGTGTCAGTACGCGGCCGCCGGGCTGGTAGATTGGGGTGAGTACTGCTACTTACACGTTCGAAAATAATCGACAAAATGTCGCGGTCAATGTTAGCAGCGCGCCGATTCTTCTTGATAACCTCGAGGAACTCCTCGAACGTCGTCTTGGGGGTGACCTCAAACCGCTCATCCTGATGAAGCACGTTAACATGACAGGCATCTTGGAGAAGAAAAAGGATTGAAAAAGAAGAAAGAAACTTACATCAAGGGCGTCAAGAACGTCGTTCCTTGGCGTCCGCAACGCCTTTTCCTCCTCCTCGACGATATCCCAAAAGAGCTCTTGCGGGGTAGAACCTGGTTGTCCAAGCATGGCTTTGTAACGATCGTCCTCCTCGACCAGGGGGAAAAACTGGCTCCACTTGGTGGCGGCATTGATCTTGCCCTGCTTCCTGAGCTCGTTCAAGAGGTTCAAGAATCCGTCTCGTGCTTGGCGTTCCCTGCGGAACTTCCTGTTCTTCTGTTCCTGCTTTGAGTCGTTGAAGGCGCGCTCCAGCGATTTGATGTGGTTTTGGAAGGCAGTTAAGATATCAAAGCGGCTCAGGGTCTTGTACTTCTCGTCATTCTGGAATGGAGGAGTGGAAGTAATGATACCTTGCGCGTCAGACCAGCGCGTGTAGGGTTCTAGGTTGAGCTTCGGGAGCAGCTCGATGAGTCCGTCCATGGCAGACTTGCGGGAGGCCGCCTTCTGGTCCAGATGGGCTTTCTTCAAGCCAATGATGTATTCCTCGAACAGCTGACGGCGTTCGTTTTCGTCGTCGGTGGAGCGGAACAGCGTCTCGCCCTCGATCATGGGCCGAGCCGTCTTCCAGCGGGTATAGTGCTTGATCTCGGGTTGTCTCTTGAGCATCGTCTCAAAGTCGACACGAAGCTTGTCCAGCCTTTCCTGGGCGCGTTCCCTGTCCTGCACGACCACGTCGTGGCAATATTTCTCAAAGGCCTCCTTTCTGTCCTTCGGGTCCTTGATTGCCCTGTACTGGGGATCCTTGGCGATCGTCCGCAGGGTTTGCTCCCAGGTCCAATCCGCTTGGACGCCGCTTCGACGGAGAAGCTTCATGAAGGCAGCCTCGGCTTCTTCGAAGGTCTCGTATTCGGGGTCGTTGCTCGCGGGCACAAAAGCCCTGGCGCTGGCGTCGCCGCCATATGCTGAGTGGCGCGAATCGGAGACATGATCCCTATCGCGGCCATCACGATAATCATGACCGGAACCTGGGATCGCACTACCTGCTCTGTAAGGCGTCGCGGCCCTGATCCAGTTAGTTGACGGTGTTATCGAGAGTTGGGCAGGAGGAGACATACGCGGGAGTCGTGGGCGTGCTGGATGTTCCCAAGGCATTCTTATACACTTCAGGCATCTCCCACGAGCTCTGTTTTGTTTCAGTGTTATACCAGTACTTCCGACCACCTTCGGCAGTGTATTCCTTCCACGGTTGGTTCGCCAGAGCGCGCTGCAAGTACGAGTTAGCCGCCATCAGTCTGGTTGGGATGGTAAAATTGACAATAACAAATACTAAACATACCTCGGCGGGGGACATCATGTCCTCCGGCTTGATCCATTGCGTAACTTTGGTGATCGCGTTGTAATAGTAGCTGCGGCCATCGGGAGTGCGATGCTCCTGCCATGGCCCCGGCTGGGGGAATGGGCTCCCAACGCCGTTCATCGTGGCGTGGGAATTCTTTTCTCGAAAGGAACGCCGTTGTCTTGAGCTACTCCTGCAGCACGATAGTTCGAGGGAAGTCGAGGGAGGATGATGAAGATGAGGCTGTCGTGTTGTTCGTTCGTAAGGAGTGAAACTTTTTGGTACACGCGAGGCGACGAGAGGAATTGGAAAGAAACTGCGACATGCAAGTGTGGCTGGAGACGTCAGCTACTAAGCAGCAGCTTGGATTATATAAGCTAGCTGTTGTGGCACAAGGCTGAGTGTATCAGGGGCTAAGTATCCTTGGCACTAGAGTACCTCTCCAAAGTACCTTTCCCTTCAACGCCTCACCGACAGCTGATCGCGTCGCATTCTTCTTAAAACCTCCCATTCGAGCCGCCTCTATACAAGGACTCACCCGGGTTTATTGAAATTGGAATGGCTAGGTAGTCTGTTTCTGGACTTCACTTTCATCCTCACTTGCTGGAAAAGCGAAATCGATTGCCTATTATTCACCGACTACTCACGCGGCTCCTCTTCACCCCTTGACGACCGTGTGATATGAGCCTAGATATTGTATAAACCTCAACCAAAGATGGCCATTGAGGATGGCGAACCGAGTGACACCCTTAGAGGGTCGTTAGACTTCATCGAGAGCTCACATCTCTCCTACATTATTCCAAAGGCAACCAACCTGGACCTAGAGGAAGCCTCTCAAGATGCCGACGATACGGGGAGTCTCTTTGACACCATAGAGCAGCGCCAGACACTCTTCTTCGGTCCGTCACTCGCCCTGGGAAGTCCCTATATGTCTTGGGCTCAGTCAATTAACGGGCTTGTGTAGACGAAACTGTCGACGTACACCTCATCCTGCGGGCCCCTTTACTCGACGAGACAACGCTACGCTCATGCCTGAGCCGGCTACACATTTCCCTCGAAGCCCAAGTGGTCAGCGGCCAGTCGACTGGGAAAGATAGCCCTCCTGCATCCGACACCATCTTCGAAGGCGTCGTCGAGGACACTGACGACCCGTTCATCGTCGTCAACGCCGCCGAGGATAGCGGGGACGAGGCCGGTGCCGACCAACAGCGACAGCCCAACATCTACGCCGTCTGGAAACTACCCGTTTTCCTCGCCAGGCCGCGGGTCCGCCTCCAGAGCCCATCCGTCATTTTTCGGGCTTCGGCGAACCTGAAATCCGCCGATGCGACTGGCAGCCCCGGAGATACGAACGGGTACATGCGGAGCGGCGTCCCGGCCGGGCTCAACTTGCTCGAATCCTTCGCCACAGACCCTGCTCTGGGCGGCGTCACGCCCCGGCTCTCCGCCCTTCGCGTCTCGCGGGTAGCTCCCGTCACCCAGTCGCGGGGTCTTATGAAGCCCTTGAGTGCACAGCCCGGCCTGGAACTCAAGATCTTCCCCGCCATCCACACGAGGGTGCGGTTTTCCCGTCCCAACACGATCCCGGCAAACCCCGCTCTGATCGCAATGTTGGAGGTCGATTTCACTTCCCATATCGAGGACAGCAGCATCCGCTTGGACAAGGTCACCATGACTGCACAGGACAGTGTCGTCCAGGATCTCAATACCCATACCGGACTATCCCTGCCCCTGAAATGCGCGGCGCATGACCACGTTACGCTCTTGTACCGCCTGGCGCCCGAGCAAGTCGAACTCGTTACCAAAACCCCAACCCGCGACCTCGACGTCTCCATCGAAGCCACCATCGAAGATAACTCCGGTACCTGCACTCCCAAGCTCACGCTGGCGTGGACCACAACCCTCGATTTCACCCTCCCCGTCAACCCGGGCTTCGGCTCCGCCACGCAGCCTCTCCAGCGCGCCCACCGTCCCTCCCAGCTTTCCATCAGCGGCTCCGAGTCCCTCACCGCCCCGGCCGTGAGCCGCCCGGACGCCCTTCCGGCCCTCGAAGCCGCCACCGCCCGAAGCACCGAGACCACCATCCCGGACCTGGGCCTCACCATGACCATCTGCGCGCCTCCAGGGCCGCTGTTCCCAGGCGAACCATTCACGTGGACCATCTACGTCGTCAACCGCGCCGCCGCGGCCAAGGCTGCTCCCTCTGCTACTGCCGCCTCCGCCATGCCACCGCCGGGTCGCAAGCTCGCGCTCCTGGCACTCCCGAAGCGCCGGCGCAACGATGCGCGAGCCGCTCGCCCGCCCTCCGGAGCCGCAGAGAAGGGCAAGACGATTGCCGACGGCCGGAAGACCGCGGATGCGGTATTGGACGAGAACATCGTGCACGCTATGCAACGGAGCTCGCTCGTCGACTCGGCCGACGCCGTGTGTTTGAGTCCCGACACGCGGGTCGGGCCGCTCAACCCCGGGGCCTGCCATGTCGTCGAGCTCAAGTTCGTCGCCTTACGAGCAGGGATTGTCGGGATGGAGGCGATTAGGGTGGTTGATCTGGGAACGCAGGAACATGTTGATGTTCGTGACCTGCCAATCATGATTGTACAAGATTCAAAGAAAGAAGAGGATGAGGGGGAGGAATAGGGGCCAGTAGCCCGATCAATATTCGCCCAGTGTCAAGCTCTTTGCTTAAAAAGAGCCATTGATATACCTATAATGCTTTGGATCCCGGTGTCCTTATGCCAGCCAGCCATGTCCTCGCCGTGAAACTCCGAACAGTGCTAGTCAGAATAACCATATAATCCATTTTCATAGGAATTTCCACCCAAGCCCACGGCCCTGTACGCCCATGCAATATACCTCGAAACCTCCAAGGCCGTCCCACTTGCGCCGCAAGCATGTCTAGAACTCATCTATACCGTATTTGTCATTAAAAATCATCATAATCATTATCCCATCCCAATCGTTCGTATATCGACACGTTCTTCGCCGTCGGCTTGTTCATGCTCTTGATCGGTGTAGCGGCGATTTCGTCTTCTGGCAAAGTAAAGAATCTCGATCCTTTCACTGGGGTCTCTAGGATCCCACCGGCTGCAGGAGAGGCTGGCATGGCGAGGCCGTTCTCTTGCGCTGCAGCATCTGCGGGGCCAGCTGTTTGCTGCGGTCTGGCCTTTTTCCTTGCCATCAGAGGCGATGAACCAGGAACAGAGGCTAATTCAGAGGCATCTACACGAGACACTGCGGACCGCCTGGAGGGCGTGGCCAGTATAGCAGACGATGGCACGGCGTCCAAGGCATCCCCAGTGCTTCGTCTCGGTGCGGTAGATGGGATCATCGACGCACTTGACGGCGGCAGAGCCATCGGTGACATGTCCGGCGGGTCCAACGGCTCTGTGGCCAGGGCATCTCGGAAGCGATTACTAGTCGGTGTGGCCTTGACCTGAACCGTCTGGAAAAGAGGGTGCCGAGTTGGTTTTTTGGATTCTGCGAAAACTGTCAGCACTGACGAGAGGTTAAACTTGTCAAGCAGCCAGAACGTACTCTTGATGTGAGATAGCCCTCCTAACGTCCTGCGCTCGGCTGCCTCCACGATCGCCTTGCCGGCCAACTCTCGGTTCGGCTTCCTGATAGCGTCGATAGCGTTCCTCAACTCAGCTTCAACCATTGCCTTCTTTTGCGCTCTGGGGTTATCCAGGGCCGTCAAACTGCTGCTTCTAGAAAGCGACCTCGTTCTGTCATGAGACAAGTTCCGCTCGGGTCTCCGGCTGAGGCCTGCCAGCGTGGTTTGTTCATTGCCTTCTCGCTTTATGCCAGGGATAACAGCGGTGGTGGCAGACCGCATCAACGCAATAGTGTTGCTCGGGCCGCGAGAAACGCTTCGGCGAGACTGTTCTTTATACAGAGCTCTTTCAATCGTTTTCGAGGCTGTCGATGAGAGCGTAGGTCGCTTGGCCGCGGCGCCCGGTCTCGGTTTCGCCTCAGATGAGCGAGCAGGCCGGCTGGGCTTCTCCGGCTTCTTCGGCGGTATTATGACGGGACCCCCCAGTTTGCGGCTGATGGAGTCACAGAGCTCGGGCAAGCGGGCCGCAAAGCTTTCATGCAAATTAGGACTGGTTGGTAGGTGGAAGTCTTGACGCATGAACTTACAATGGCAAGATGATGTCTGTGCAAAAATCCTTCAGGGGGTCTGCGGACGCCTTTTGAGCCGGTTGCCCCGGTGCTTGCGTTGTGGCCTGTGAATCCTCGAGCAATCTCAGCTCGTCTGAGGCTGTAGACTGCCAGATGCATAGTCGATCGGCATGTACGTCCAAAAGGACGGGGAGGTTGTGCTTGCTTCTTTTCTTGGGGGTCTGGGCGGCAGGCGCTTTGTCAGAGTCGGGAGCGACAGGTAGCCCTGGTAACTGGCTCTCTACGTCGTTTTCTTGAGCCCTCAATGGCTCCAGGGCCAGGATCTCCATGATCAGTATCATTTGGAGCTGCGTTTCCCGGGTGCGCAGGAGGTCGACATGGGACTTGGCCAAAGCCGGCGGAACATTGCCGTCCTCGTCTGAGGCCTCGAGTTTGCTCGCTGTCCACCATTTCCGGACATGGCCCTCCTCACAGGGATATAGCCCGTCTTTTCTAATCTTCATCTTTTTTGACCTTCTCTTCCTGGGTTTATTATCCCCTTCATCCGACGTCTCAACAAAGGATTTCATTTTGGTGATAATGTCCGGAATGGTTGCTCTGTACTTCTTATCGATCTGCACTGTGGTCATAATCAGGGTTTTAAGAAAATCAACCAAGTCGTTCATGTTAAATGCCGTGTCACATTCAAGATGGAATGCTGCCCTCGCCCGAGATAGCGGTCCTTTCGCAAAGTATGCCAGGGAACCCTGTGTCGGAGTATATCAGCATCAGCCACATTGCCGAAGAGTCCCACCCGCTTACCTTGAATGCATAAAGAGCGTCCAAGTATTGGGCCCTGAGTTTATCGAGTATATCTTCTGGGGTGGCCGGAGCATCAAATTCTGCGGTCGTCGATTCTCCTGGACCCGCTACATCGGATGTTCGATGCTCGTGAGGATCGGTGTCCCGTGGTCCTTCTCGGTTACTAGGCATGGCAGGATGCTCGGGCGTGTCATGATTCGACGAGGTAGGCGGTGACGGCCGGCCGTCTTCACACATGGGCCGCTTCTCCGCCCTGGCAATTTCTGGAGCCGAGACCGACTGCGACCGACCGCGTTTTCGAACGACAGATTGCAAGGCCTCAATGGCCAGTCTTTTCTGCTTTTGTTCCTTGTGAAGATGTGGGGTGGTCAAGGGCGCGGTGGGCGTGTCTGTACGAGGGAGGTGGCCCAAGCGTAAGAGTTGTTTGCTCGACACAGTGGCCTTGGTGGACAATTCCAAAACGTCCACCCATGAGCCCAGTTTACAGACGGTATATAGCTTGGTATCGCTCCGCTCGATGGCGTAGATAGCCCTTGTTGCTTCATTCCGGGCAATCAAGGCGTTCGGTTCGACTGCCATGCGATCTTCGAGGTCGAGTATCTTGATGTGAGATTCATAGAAGCGGCTCGAATGTAGGTTTCCGTGAGGGGAGGACAGATCAAGGAGGGAGAGTGGGAGGTGTCGGCGCTTAAGCAGCATAATCGGTTGCAGAGTGCAAGGCTTCGCCAGGACGTCGGGAGGGTGTGGCTTGGGATGTTGTCAGTCAAGAAGGCCGAGGGAAGAACGAAAACCTGGTTGATGACCAACCCTCACGACAATTGAAGGCTTCAGAAGGTGTTCCAGCGCACTGGAGCCCTGCGACTCCTTTTGGTACACGCCATCGGGGGACTTGGCATGAATCCGGTTCAAAGAGTTCTCGGAGCTTGGGGTGAGGACCCTCGATGGAGGATGTGACAGGTCCGGCATAGTAGCCGGCCTACAGGTAGACATTGGGTTTGGTGTACGAAGACTGGTTGGTATTCATTGATAGATACTAAAGAGAAAAATTACCCCAAGTGGCATACAAAGGTAAATGCCCAGACAAGAAGTGTGATGTTCAAGTTGAATGTCGGTCGAGATGGATCAATTTGTTGGTTGGCGTCACGCGTCGGTGTGGGGTCCAGCGCGTCTAGCATTCACGTGCACACGGTCATGTACATTGTACATGTACATACGAATACCAGCCACATTTTATTTCATACTTGAGGCTGGTTATCCGTGGCTTATGCTTGCACCGCCTGGCCTAAGCTTAGGAGGAGCTTAGTAAATCCTTATTCGTAACTGGAGAGCTCCGAAAGATTCATGACTTTGTATTGAATATCTGGACCTAACAAGGAACGCCTACTCTAGGTTACCGTTCTCTTATCGACACAGCTACGATAACAATTATAGCAGCAGGCGACTTTTATCTCATTATTATAAGCCCATAGGAACAGAAATAGATGGCACGTTGTATCCTATAACAGGGCATGGCTACCTATAAATGGTTCATAAAGATCATGGTAGCTCTGGAGAAAGAACTTTAGCTGCATTGTCTCGAACTGCACGACGCAAGTATCCAGGCACGCCAATCACGGAAGTGCCATGCTCTGAATTTCTTACATATTCGTACACTATGAGACTTTGGGTGGTGGCGCTTGTGGCATAGAGTAGTCTCGCGTCTTTGCCGGGAGGAATAGTGAGACCACACACGCGTTTGTATGTATTCGTCCTAGTTACCCAACCCAAAAGCCCAATGGGGCTCCACTAAAAGGTCACCAGACCGTTTGGATGCGGGTTATGCCAAGGACCACTTTCTTACTTTCGGATACAGCCAGGACCAGGGTTTGAACGTAGCCAGACTAGAGCAGGTCTACCAAGGAAATACAGATGCGTTCGCGGGGTTGGGATTTCTACGTTGCAGCGAGAGGGGTACCTAGTACGAGTAGAAGGTCTCTAGAAAAGTCCATCTGGCACGCATCATGGGCATCTCGGCGTAATTAATCAGCAAGATAGCAACCGACTGGGGTTGGGTTATCTGCAGTAGCGAGGTAATGTAACGTTGGCAGTATGGTTATGATACTGGGCGGAAACTTTCCGTACGAGGCTTCGGTAACTACAGTACACTTCTAGTGGTAGCCGTGGTACGTTGTACGCCTGCACACACGTACAATTTCAATTCCGTCCGTACTTACCTGGATTGATGAGATGACTGACGGGAAGAGGGCAGCGAACGAACTAGCAGTCCAGTTCTGCACACGGAAGCCCGCGTCAGGCTGTGCAGGAGGACATCCAATGGTCTGATGCGGACGGCGGCATCATCGGGGCAGGTCAAGGAGGGATGGAATCGGTGTGGGAAAGTGAGGATGGGAGAGAATGTAACGTCCCGCCGTCAATACCGGAGGCCTATTTCGCCATCGTGCTTTTTCTCGTAGTCTCTCTCGCCGGACTCTCTAGCTTGGTTTAATAAGGTAGGGAATCAGAGCATCAGGGCATCATTAGCAATAGCACTCGGTGCTATAGTTGTACGTTGTACTTCGTAGGCTGCAGTAGGTACGGCGTCTTAACCAGGTTAACTGATTGCATTGTGTTTTTCTTACCCGGTCATGTCTGTCCATCTCGTGTTCTGCCATTAAGCTTAGAAGCAATGTCGAGATGGATGCTGTTGCGGGGAGTACGACGGTGAGAGTTACGGCGGCAAGTCCAGGCTCCACTTTCACTCATCCCTCGTGGCAGTCTTATCTATCCAGTGGTTTATCTTGCAAAAGAAACGAGTTGAGAAAAGCAGATGGGTACCTGTATCTATGTAGTGTATTTGAAGGACAATGCAAGACAGTTCATGACGGGAGAAGCAATGTCAATTGTCAAGGCGCATGTACGTTGTACGTTCGCAACAGCCTTGCTTGGGCCAACTCTTCCTAATTATCAGCAAGACGCTTGCTTTTGCGGTTACACGGTGCACCGAAGTGGTCGCATTACTAATATCCCAGGAGAGGAAGTGCCGTTGAAAACATCCGTTACCTACCTGAATTACTAATAACCTCCGCGAAACGTTTCCAGAAGCGGGGAACGGCCCGCCCCGGTGTGCGACGGTGAGGAGGACTGAGCCACGCAGTTTGGGTGGTGGCCACGAACATGAGATGTTGTAGTGTCCTCAAATTAACCGCAGTGAAAACATATTCCATATTCTAGTTGCTTTTAGAAATGTCCATCTTCTCAATCCGAGTTCAAGGCTGACGGATCGCAGCGAGATATCTTTCCATCCAGGCGTATTCGAACCAAGTGAGACACGGAGAAAGAAATTCCGCTCCTCGATTAGCCCGGTGTTTTCCACCTCTCTACCGAAAATGCTTCTCCAATCAGCACAGCATGAGATGATTTTATTGGAATCAATGGCTTTCTAGAACGAACCGAGATCGGAGTAATTCGCCTCTAAGGAAACCGCGTTTTCTGGTTATCCGAAATTGCTCCCTACCTACCGCTGTACTGTGATTGATCCGTTTAGCGAGTGCGTCGTGGGTCCTGCCAGGTACGAGCGAACACCGTGTGTGGACTGTGTGAACCCGGATAGCGGGGTTCGTTTTCGTACTGTACCGATTACGCTATGGCCCATCTGGGCTGTCAAGATTCCAACCCCTCTCGATCGCGGGACCTAACACGCGGGTTTCCCCTCCATTTCGTCGTTCGTTTCTTTTTCCCCATTCATCTCGTTCACCGCCTCTCCGCCCAACCCCTTTTGAAACAACTAACCCACTTTCCCCTCGTCCTCCACGGCCCGCTCCAGGACAGCCAAATCGGGACAGGGAAGCCAAGACATGAAGCGTGGCATCCCGCTTGGTGTTGGTCCGTTCGTTGTGTCGCTGACGTCCGACTGCGATCGCCCGTTGTGAGACAAAATTGATCCCGGGATGTTCGTCGATTTCATTCCTGGCTTACAGGCTGCTGCGCCAGCCCACTTCAACTTTACATCGGCAGATGAAACTGCCGTGCCACCAGTGATCATGCAATCAGCTATCAGTGGTGGTCGGTGAGCGTAGGCCCATGTTCTGGCCGGCCCAGCATACGTTGTATGTTGTACGGTACTGGCACACCTTTCCAAGACGACACTTCTATTGATATCTGAAAACGGCCCTCGTCATGTCAGTCAGCTGGACGTCCGAGGTGGTGTGTATTATAAAGCACTTCGCATCCATCGGTGATGACTGTCCACGATGGACACCTGCCAAGTTCCACACAAACTGCTAGCACGAGATGGGAACGCCCAATGTGGCTAGTTGACTTGCCGCCCCTTCTGGTCTCGACTGAATTCCAGCCCGCTTCGTTCACGGCTAAAGAGAGGGCGAGAATGGGAGTAAGGTGACCAAGGAGAACAGGCAAAAAGATGGTGGTCAAGAACGGGAGTCCTCCGCAACCCACCCAAGTTCCAATCGCCTCGTGTTCTCACCCACCCACCCATTCGTACACACTTGCCGTCCTCCCCTGTTTACTTGGACTATTGACTATTCACGTACATGCACAAAGTATAGAGGGAGGTCGGGACCCGCCTCCAATTCGTGTGATCGCTCACTTATGTGTGCCTGTGCCTGGCGGTCTCTGCTGACCATGCAGCAAAAAGGTGGATTTCCATGGACACATGGCACCAGCAAAAAGCAAATGCTTCATTCCGCCGGCGATCTATCTGGTCTGGTGCCTGACTAGTGGTACCTGCATCGTCGTCCATTGGTCTAGGCGGACGGGTGACGGCCGGAGAAGAGACATGCCGCCGGCCTCCCATTCCACAGCTCTTCAACTCCCATTGCAGCAGTTCAACACTTACAACGTATGTACGTTGTACATACCACCTACGTTCGCACTTCGAGGAAGTCGATTCGTTTTCGAAGCAGGAACCTCAAACAGGCTTCTCCATGCTGTGGGGTTGTGTGTCATTCCCCATCGGTCAGGGACAGGGCCCGCCGGAACGTTTTTTTCGCCGTTTTCAAGGGCCATTCCCTGCGCCTCGACGGCACCCCTGCTCTAGTGTTCTGTTCTGCCCCTTCAACAGGTCCACCCACCCAACGCTGGTGTGGGAAATCGGGTATGGTGTGTCAAGCCAGTCCCATCGGTCCCCAGCCGTACCTTTTGACAATATTCCGTTCCTTGCAAAGCTGGTATTGGCATGCATCACACATGCAGAAGCCACTATGTACACCCATCATGCACCATATCGGTGGAGCTGCACTGCAGTCTTGTGGGATTCCCCCAGAGGTACAGCCCTAGGGAGGACCACGACCTGGCTGACCTCCTTCTTCTCATGAGGGGCCGTTATGTATATAGAAGCATCCCCATCCTCCCCACCATTCCAAACCCTCTTGTCCCCTTTGGCCCTCCCTTCTTTTCCTCCGAGGTCTCCAACCCTGGCTGACCGACTCCTCATCGTCAATCTTGGAGTCGGGAGATCCGCCTCCAAGCCGCTCCAAGATCTTTTCTGTCTTGCTGCCTGCTACCAAGCAGCTTACTACAGTACAGTTCGTCCTATCCTAGTGAAAACCCCCTTGTTGTCCTCTTTCATCATCCGACCGGGTTCTCGTCTGCTTTCTGGGTCAAGAGTATGGCTTCCCATAGATGAATTCCAAAGAGGATGGGTAACTACAGCATCGTCGCAAAGATGTATGGAAGCTTTTCGCATAGAGGGGAATGGCATAGCCTGGTTTACATGTAGCCGCCAGGACAAAGGATCCACCACCCGGTCTGACAGCTCATGAACCGTCTTGTCAAATCCTACCCCTCTGGCAGAGCATGCCATGGCACAACTTCCCATAAAGCAGCGTTAGCCCGTTTTCTGGCACAATTTACATTCTGCCTACAAATACTTGGACTCTATACTAACTTGACATACGTGCAGCGACAGTCGTTCTCCCACCTACCTAGAGGTCTTGTTCATTCGTTCCGGCTACCCTTACATTACATGGCTTTGCGACAGTCCGACAACAGGGCGATGCGGGCAGGTCATCGTTAACCCTTCGCCATCTTGTCCCGTCGACCGTGACACGCGAGGCAGACCCGAGTTCGAAGCTCGCTCTTCGTCCCGCAAACCACATTCGCACACGCGGCAACAGTCGATTCGATCCGTTCTTTCCCAACAGGCCCTGAACTTTGGATGTCCCGACGATGACACTAGCAACACCGGAAGACCTCAACACCATGAATGGCAACGCCAACGCCGACGCCGGGCAAACCTCACCTGATAAGGATAACGACCAGGGCCTCGCCATAGCTTTGAGTACGACCTTGTCGGTCCTGGTCGTCGTATTCATCGTGGGAAGCGCCTTCGTCTGCTGGCGCTACAAGAAAAAGGGAGCACGTCTCTTCACCGAGAGGGGGATCACGCCCATCGACGACGAGGAGATCGAATCGTGGAAGAGGAAAGACGATCCGGATACGCTCGAGAAATCCATCGTCGCCATCGACAGACACGCCTCGACGACTTCGGTCAAACGGCCGGCCAATGTGGTGGTCTACCAGCCACACCCCTCGGCCGAGCAACATTCCCCCCGATCCTTCGTCTTGAACAACAACGACGCCGGCAAGGCGAGCATGGACGTGCCGCCGACACCCGTGCTCGCCCGCGCGCCCAACGCGCGACCAGGCCTCACGGACGAGACGGTCCAAGGAGACGAGGCCTTCCTCCCCAGCCCCAGGCGGCAGACGTACCGCCTCTCCAAATACCCGCCCAGCCTGGGTGGCACGTCTCGTCGCGGCCACGGCCGATCCCGCAGTGTGCGGAGCAGCTTCAGCGTCGGCGGAGGGAGCGTGCGCAGCCAGCAGTGGTACGGACACGGGTACTCCCACCACCAGAGCGCCAGCCGCGACACCGCGGACACCGAGTTCTCGCCGCGGTCGTCCCAGGACCAGTTTGTCCGGCCGTCTCAGTCCCATCATTCCCTGCAGGCTTCGTCGCCGCCTGTTTCTTCCGGCCTGTCGACACGGTACCATCACGACCGCGTCTACTCTTCGTCGTCGGCGGCGCTGGATAGGATGTCCTTGGACGACCAGGGCCTGGTGGGCGGTCTGTCGCCGCGCCCTCAGGTCCGGGAGTGTGACATTGGACGTGCCATTGGTTGAAGGCTGTGGTGCAACTAAAAATTCGACTTGACGGACTGACTACCTTGACCAGTCCACTGCTTGCCTCCGTACTATATGGTACAGAGCCAGTCCTTACTCGGCGATGACGCGGCATTGAGGCCACGCGAGCCCGATGAGCGGCCTGTTGTACCAACCCTACTGATGCCAATGGGACCGGCCGGTTGCTAAGGGCGGCGTGTCTACGCTGCTTTACGCTGTTCGATTCGAATCCCACCAGCATCTCATAAGCTGGGCCAAAGAAGCCAACAGCGAAAGATGAGGCAGCTTGGGGGTTTGCGATATGTCTACATTGCATCAGCTGCTGCCGACTGCCGCTATGGAACACAGTCGTTCCGTTCGATCTTCGACATCGCCTATGCCCTCGAACCGGGTTTCCGACTTTCTTTCCCGCTGCGTCGGGGCAACCTACCCGGGTGGTTCCAAGACGCCGAAGTTACGAGGTTCCTTGGCTTCCCTTGTCGGAGTGCACGAGAGTACACGTGGAATGTGGAGATGACTGATGCTTCTCAGTGAGGGGAGGAGGTTGTATATGGAAAACGAACGCTGTCTTGTGTGTTGTGAGACGTGATTTTGGAATCGTGGAGACGAAAACTTAGCTCGGATGTCGGATGTCCCGAGTGCTTTTTTATTGTTATTGTTGGTGATACCCCATTTTCATGCCATGAAGATAACGACCTGAACTCACGGTGTGGTGGCATTCTTGTTTGTCTTAACGCACAACTTTTGTTCGTCTCGCTTGGAAAGACGAGCTTCTTTTCTTTTTCCTTCGAATGAAGTCAGCTGGACTATACCACCGACTGGCGCAGATACATGATAGCTCTGCAGTTGTTACTCGAAAATTGACCAGTCTCATCTCAACCACGCCCTAGCAATGGATGAATCGTATGAATATGTAAGAGGATACTTGTGAGTCGCATCATGTACTTCGCTTGTCTGATGTCGTTGGTAACAGGGAGTTGCCTCACTAGGTATCCTCTTACGATACGTTGTAGATTGGGCTGCGGAATTCTCGAGTAAGGTTTGAGAGAGCCACCATTGTACAGTACAATGGGTCGGGCCAAAGTGCCGAATAGCCACCCATATCAAGATGTATCGATGCTGTCGTGGAATATGACCTTGGGATTTAGATATGAATACTCTACATAGGAAAAATCAGAAACCTCATACCATACAGTCTGGGGACGGTATAAGCTGAATACCCCATACATAGCATCACAGGAGGCTTAATCGAATTATCACGATTTTACAAGTTAAAGGTGAGCGCTCTGTGACGCGTCAAGTGGGTGAATTACTCGACACTTGTGTCGAGCCACTGTATTTGTATAGGTACCTGCGCTGCTGTGGGGCAAGCTGGACAACCACGGGAGATGCGTTTAAACGTAAAGTCACGACGCGCTTGTCACCACGACTTCGACCAGACGGAAGAGTTCGCTCACTACCATACCCTCGAATCACAGCTGAACGGCCAACACCCGCCAATGGAATAACTCTCTCTTCTCTATAAACGATATCCGCTTGTTTCCCACGAATTGCGCGTTCATCACACGAAAAACAGCCCTCAGCCTTCACTCGCGTGTCTGTCGAAGATAACTCAGGTCACATCTCATACTCCCTCGGAGTCCCCACGACTGGGCCACTCATCCTCCGAGGTCTCCCTCATATTCCGTTGCAAACTCGCCATACGGAGTATACGAGCCTCTGAATTTAACCCAAATTTTCTTCAACTCCCATCAACCGGCCGCCCCTCCGACCTCTAAACATCTCTCACTACATCCACATCTCCCGACGCACGGTCGGCGCCTTCTCATCCAGTGTGATGGCCCCCAGGGACAGCGACCAGTCTCGCAAGAGCGACGTTTCCGTCGCCCGATTCGTAGTCATGGACGAGGACCAAGCCGACTCTTCTGCGCCGGGTCCTACCCCGGAGCAAGCCACAACCTCCATGGCATCCCAACCTGCCGCCGCAGAGTCTGCGCCTGCACCTCACGTTGACGGGCCTGGGCGCCAAGATGACAAGAATGAAGCCTCCAAAGACAAGGAGAAGGAGAAGGAGTCAGAAGAGAGGAAACCTAAAGAGAAGAACGAGAAAGATGCCATCACAATCGAGGTATGTATATAACCCCAACCATCTCTCTCCCTACGTGCTGCTCTCTGGTCATCTTGGAGTCAGAGAGACTCGCATATCCCTTTCTAACCTCTTCTAGGACCTGAACCTCCCCAGGTCCATCATCACGCGTCTGGCCAAGGGTGTTTTGGCTCCAAATACACAAATCCAGGGCAGCGCCATCCTGGCCCTTACCAGGAGTGCCACCGTCTTCGTCAACTACCTTGCTAGCCAGTACGTTTCACTCACTCTTGGCTTCCCTTCCTGCCTTCCTTGGTCGTGTGTCTGGCTTCCAGTCTAGCGAGTGTAGAGCGCACGATCTACCACCGTGTAGCTTAGACGAGTAAAGAAATCCCCCCTGACTCTGTGCCGACAGCGCGAATGAACACACCGTAAACGCAGGCAGAAAGACCATTGACGCCTCGCACGTCTTCCAAGCCCTCGATGACACCGAGTTCTCCTTCCTCCGCGCCCCCCTGGAGGCCGAATTCGCTAGTATGCCTCTTCCATTTCCTTCTCCCAGTCGGCCCCTTTCCAATCTCATCTGGATGGCACCCTTTTTCCCGCTCTCCGCACCGTTTTCCTGTGAAAAAGCGACATCTCACACACAGCTCCTCGTAGAATACACACAAACCAAAAGCGCCAAGCGAATCGACTACCGCCAGCGCAAAAAGGCAGGGACCTCCGCAGCCGCACCCGCCGGCGCCGCCGACGACTCTCACATGGCCGACGTCTCAGCCATGTCCGCCCCAAGCGGCCCAGACGACACATTTACCACTGCACCGCCCGCCGCCACCGCAACAACAGCAGCGGGAGACCAGCCACCGCGTGCCAAAAAGGCCAAGACCGTCCCTGCGGTTGCCACTGCTGCTGCTGCTACGGCCGGTGTCGCGGGTGCTGCCGTGGGTGCCGCGTTTGTCGATGACGCCGAGACGGAGCCCGAGGACGAGACTGCCGCGGCGGATGACCATGAAGAGGACGACGTTGACGATGATGCCGATGTTGACGACGAGGTGGCGGGGGATGAGGAAGATGAAGACGAGGATCATGACGATGCTGCCGAGACGGACGGGGATGAGACGCAGGATGCACTGGAAGATGATGATGGGGATGGCCGGATGGATGAGGATGAAGCCTTGGATGGCGATGAGAGCGACTGAGAGGATCATATTGCCTTGAATACCTCTTGTGTATATCGATCTATTTCCTGTTAACATGACTAGATCTAGGGTTTGCAATACCCCTTATGCTTCATTTTGAGCTTGGAACGGTGTGTTTTTCAGTCGGCCCTGCAAGTTTATACCCTGCAAGTTTATAAGCTCTTCAAGACGGCCTTCTCTAGCCGTTGACTTATGTCCATTCACATCATTCAGACTCTCAAACAACAGACATGACATTGGTATATCGGATCACACTACGCCAAGTGTCAAATTGAAACCACCCCCGTCGCTCTATTATGCATGCCTCGACAAGAATACAAGACCAACCAACCGTGTCACCTATTTGTGTGCCTACTCAAAGCAAACATCCCCGAGAATACACAAAACAGAGGAGACGAGAGGGGAAAGCAAGAGGTCAGAAGAACACGCACGTTCCGAGTTAATATCAAGAGAATACGTAGACGAAGGGGCCATGCAACTTGGTAATCTCCCAACAGTCAACAACTAAACCAGGGCCAAAGGGGAAAGAAGAAAAGAAATCACACAATAAATAGGAGAAACGGAGCCAAGAGCCTCCGAGAGGGAAGAGAAGAAAAGAAAAAAAAAACAAGCCCGCCTCGCAAGGACCTCAAAAGGGCGACGAGAAAAGCGAAGAAAGATTCAAAGTGAAACCAAACCGTCCTCCGAGCCCACGCAGGAGGTATTCTTGCCAATTCCCAGCGGAGAAGAAGCCAAAACTCCTCCCGCCCATCCATAAATGTGCAAAGCCTTGCACTCCCAGAGAATACCAAATCGAACCAGAGAAGTGAGGAGGGGAAACCAGTTCGAGAACGCGAGTGCCGCCACCCGCCAAGGAAAAAGAAAAGCAAGACAAATTCGCCGCCAACGGTTCCAGCAGGCGTCATATAGACCGTACCCGTCCAGCCCTAAAAACATTTTTCATTCTTATCGCTCGGTGCCGTACCGTTCAGCCCAAGAGTGTCCCCTCCATTCACAACCATAGTCATTCTGCTTATCGAAAGCCGACACGGACTGGTGCTCAAACCCAAAAGAGCTTGGGAGACCACACACGGGGTATCCAGGATATAGAGTTCCATTCCCAACGACCCCTCCTCGAGGAGAAATACACGAAGGGACATGCTGGGCTGTCGTAATATCATTGAAAAACATGGCGGCCGTCCTGGATCGGGTATAGCTGATCGTGGAGTGCGAGGAAGAATCGCAACGGCCGTGCCGGTGATTAAGTCTAAACAAACTAACGCATAGGAGGAAATAAGACCGGCGTCGAGTATGCGCCAGCTAGGACGGGAGACGTAGGGCCGGTGGGTTTTCGACTCGAGTCGTGGCAGCACATTGTTCCGACCATGACCGACATACCGAGCAATGAGAAGATAGGCCGTTCAAAAGAAAAAAGGTTTCGGAAGCGTCTGTCGATCCCCCTCTCCGGGTGTCGTCGCGCGCCCAAAAACCCGGCCGAGGAGCAAAATGATTTTGCCAGCAGGACGTTTCGTGGTCCGATACGGCAGATTAAGATGCCAGCGGTATTGCTGGCTCGCAGACTGGTTATTCGAAGTCATGGAGATGACATCTCCGCTCAACTGAATGCTTGGGTATCCTGAAGAGACAAGAGGTACGAAAGGTTCGCTCCAGATAGCCTACCGAACCATTGCCGTGATATATATAGAAAAAATCAAGACGAAAGAAAGCGCAGGAAAGGACTCGTGGGTGTGGGAAATCAAAAGGAAAAAGGGAGAAAAGGAAAAAGGGAGAAAAAGAAAAAGAAAAAGGCAAACACATAACGACGTCGCGGTCTCGTGAGGTCATAGCCACCGCCACGAACTGCGCTTCCGCGATTACTGAGGCTGATTAGCCCACCACTGCGCAGACGGCGACTGCTGGTTCGACCAGGCTTGGGTGACGGCCGGCGTGCCGGTATTGGGCTGAGGCATGTACTGGCGTGGTGTCTGGTCGGTCGAGTACAATCCCTGGCCCGAGCTGTAGCTTTGGCCCATGCCGGGCATGCCCGAAAACTGCATGCTCGGCTGCACTCCGCTGGTGGAATGGCGGAGCTGAGGGGCGGTCGGCTGCTGCGCATGATGGGACGGCTGAGCTTGTGTGGTATAGCCCGAGTAGCCCTGCTGTGATGTCTGGGTCGTCTGCGGCCACATCTGCCCGGAGCTTCCTGGGTAGTGATAGCTCTGACCACTTTGCTGCTGCTGCTGCTGTTGTTGCTGCTGCTGGGTCCCCGAGCCTATAGACGATGTTGGTCTGCTGTTCATCGAGGGTGAATTTCGAGTCATACCTCTCATGGGAGCTTGACTAATTGGATTCTGGGCATGGGTCGACTGGGAATAGGGAGGATTCGACATCATGAGCTGCTGAGGGCTTTGGTTGGGGACCAACCCCGGCTGGGGCATTCCACCGGCCGTCGTGTGCGGCGACTGGGCCGCCGCGCGACTCGTCGGGACGGGAGCTTCGGACGTGCCCATGATGTGGTTCAGGCTCGTAGTCTGAGGCTGCTCATGAGGACGCCTCCAAATGTCCTGGACGTAGCTATGGCGCATATCCCGCTGCTGGTTAATGACCCGGTTGTACTCGGCGGCGTGGTGTGCCTGTGCGTTGACCTCCCCTTGGGGCGTGGTCCTGGTCTGGTCTTGGTACGGGGGCCCAGTCATCTCCTGCCGAGGACCGCCTTTGAGGTTGGCGCTGCTATATTCCCGGGCCCGCGTGTCATTGAGGTCTGAACCTGGTGTTATCATGGGCATTCTTGGTGCATTACCCGTCGGCGCTCCAAGCATACCTGGTTGGACCATCTGGGGCTGCGGAGGAGCCCCAGGAAATTGCCCCGGCGCGTTGCTGTAAACGATCTCGCCCTGGGGACCTCCCATCAAGGCTTGCTGTTGTGCCTCGGCGGCTTCTCTTGCCTTTGTCTGGCCCGGGCGTTTCTCACCTGCTGGGTCTGCTTCCGTGAAGCCCTGCTTACGGGCTTTCGTCTCCCAATAGTCGTCGCGCACTCTCCGGCCGTTCTCAATGACTCGACTGCCAAACTGGCGGAACATGGACCGCGCCGTAACAATGGCAATTTGCCTAGACCTGTAGGAATAGGGCAAGATCTCCTGGTTGACGAGATCATCTTTCTCGGGCTGACTGGCAATTATCTTGAATAGAGAGCGATTCTTGTTGAACAGCAGGTACGAATCGCGGTAGCCTAGCACACGGGCGCACTCGGTGGCGAGCATGAACAGCTTGTCGCCACGGTTGGGGACCAGGAAAGTCCTGCAGCGGTAAGTCCGACCGCCGAGCAGTTGGCCATTGGGCATCACCTTCTTCTCCCCAAACTCATCGATCTCGCGCGGCAAATATTCATCGCCGGCAGCGTTCAGCTGGTCGGTGGTGTGGTCCCGAACAGTCGGCAGAGCCTTCAGGGTGGGCGTCTTCGCTGGCGTCGGCTTGGGTGGAGGCGGCGACGCTTGGGTAGGCGCGTACGCAAGGGGCTGGCTTGGCAGGGGAGCGCTGGGATTCTGTGAGGTGTGCGCAGAGCCTACCGCCGAATGCACGTTCGCGACCGGAGCCTGGCCCGCAGGCTCGGGAATATTCCCAATAGATCTGGACTTCATTGGTCTTCCTCGTTTTCTCGGATTGGGATCGCTACCTATCATCGCAGGGACGAAAGCCTTGTTAGTCACGTCCTTTTTTTCCCTTTTTTTTCCCCCGCAGCGCCACAAGGCGGTCCCACAAGGCAAGTAACTAGTAACGGCGACGCGACGCGACGCGACGCAAGACACAACGCACAGAATATGACGACTGAGAAAAGCGCGCGGAAAAGGGAAAATGCGCGAGACAAAGAACGACGTACCGGCATCCCCAGGAGCAGGCGCCTGGTAGTTCTCGGGTGACCGACTCCGCTTGAGACCGCGGGAGGTGGTCGGGTTCAAAAGATCTGATCGGCGACAAGAGAGGTCAGCACGGCTGATCGCACGAGGCCAAGCCTAATGCAGTAGACATGGCGAATGAACTCGCGGGAGAATCTATCGACGGCGCGCGCGATTACTTGTCGCCAGCCCCGGCTGCCGATGGGTAGGGATCGCAAGAGCCTCGAAGATACCACGATGGAATCGACGGCAGTTACGCAGAAAGGATGCGACGCGCAGAGGCGAATGGTTTATTAAAGAACGAGCAAGCAACATAACATACCAGCGGTGTTGAGAGCAGCGGGATTGATTGTGCCACTATCAGCTCCGTTTGGCTGTGTGGAGTACATGAGTGCGCCGAGTGCTCTCGTACGTTTCGCCAGTACCTAGTCGTTGAACGTAGGTCCCACGACGTGTCCTGTTATAGTTGACTAGGCTTTCGGAAGGGTTGCGCGATGCGAAGATCCCGGATCTTGGGGGGGGTGCGGAGGGATGCACGGGTGATTTACTTGTGCATACGGTTCGGTTGGCGCAATCCCGAAGGGTTGTTCGTCCCTGAAATTGGCGAGCGACGAGCGACAAATGCGACCGGTCGATTACGGTCGAGATTGGCGAACGAGAAAAGAAAAAAGAAAACCACACAAAGGAGGAGAACGTAAAGTGGCGACGGCGACACTAACAGGCGTCTCGTCCTGGAGTCGCGTTTGATATGCACGTCGTAAAAGCTCCGAGTTTGAGGACGTGGAAATAAAAAGGCAGGTGGGGAGAGACTATTGTGTTGGACAAGGCAGAACTGCGATAGGCTGGGACGGAGTCTGTTGGGGGTTTGGGTCTGGGCCTTGGTATCCGGTTTTAGAGCAAGTACTTCCGGCGCGAGTGGCGAAATGAGCGGGGGTGTCGGGGGAGCCTAATTTGAACGCGTGGCGGGAATGAGCCAAAGCCCAGAGGCAGCAAGGAGGATGACGAGGAAATACCTAGGTACTTTGGCTGTACAAGAGGTATGTACGTTGTATTTCGCCGTTATGGAAAAGTCGTTTGATCGTTTCAGTCCCTCCGCTATTCGACGAGTGTTTCTGGAACTGACCGACTTGGATCTCGGCAGACTGCTTGTAGTCGCCTTTGCGCTAAAGGAGAATAAGCTTGCGTAAGGTGACGGATTGGTCGACTTGGCAGTTGTCGATAGATGGATGATGCTGGGCTGGGGAGGGAGGATTGTTCAATGTGGTATGTACGGGGGGTGGAGAAGAATGGTCAGCTATGGGGTAGGTATGGGATGATATGGATGGATGGGTATGGGATGTGCAGCGGGAAAGAATGGACGGAAGAGGGGGTGTGCTGCTGCTTGTTTGTGCTGGCGGCGCGTCGGAAGAATGAACGATGTAGGTACGTTGTATGTATAGGTACGTAGGTACACAAGTTGATGTCGGTTAGCTAGTGTCGTTGTAGGTATGCAAGACGCAAGGCAGAACCACATCCAAGAAACCGGCCGGATAATTGCGACTTGTCAACTGCAGTCGTGTGGACGAAGATGCGATTGAAAAAAGTCTCGTTGTTTGTGACGCAGCCGCTCTTTCTTTGCTCCTCGCCGCAGGCGCACTAGAATAGTTGAGGTTGCGCGCGCTGGTAGATACTAGTAAGAAGATGGCCAAAGCGTCGCGCGACGCTTCAGATAACCCAGGACGTGAGACGAAAGTGGATGATGGGTCGACTCGGGTAGGCGACAGTTGAGTAAAAGTAAGGCCAATATGATGATGGCATTAGACAAATAAGCAACGCGCCGAAGGAGACGAATGCGTAATAGGTGGAACAGGCGACGAAGGTGCTATCGCCCTCTCGATTGTCGCAGTGGCACGGAAAGGCGCGCCGAAAATATCAGCAGAAGCGGGGGTGGACAGCGTCGATGTCGTTTGACAGCGACGGAGTAATATGTAATTAGGGACTAGAAGTGTTTTTTGGGTGATCGCAGAAGTGTGGGCGCAAATTGACTGTGGTGTAGAGAGGACCCGTTGCAATCCATCAGCCTAACGAACGCAGAGGCGCAACGCGCATTCAGCAGGCTGACGAGGAGAGGATTCTTTACAGAACCAAAGTAAAAAGAATCTCTTTGCGATGCGACGAGAATATTTTGAGTCCGCGAGGCTAGTGTAAATGATGGAACGCGACTGTGGCGGAGGGCTGAGGAAGCGTGCTTTTGGACTGTCGTCAGTCCTCGGTGCGGTGTGGGCTGGATGGGTGTGGTGTGGAGATTGGGCCAACGGGAGTGGGGGGTGTGGGAAGGAGAAGAGGGGGGAGAAGAAAGAAGGTTAGAGTCATCGGTCAAGTCTCTGGGCAGGAAAGAAACGTTTAAGTGGGGACCGTGCGAGATGTATTCTTTGACGGGGGAGCGATAAGCCTTCCACAGCACAAGGAACAGGGGGAAACGGAGACAGGGACGGAAGGGCAAGGGAGTTGCATACGAAGTACGAGTACGAAGGGGACAGGGGTCAATTCAGTGGACAAAGTATAACGTACGGATGGAAAGCGATTCAGAGTGCATCTTGACGGCCAGAATACCCAAGGAGAAAAGTACGGAGTATCCATATATGTACAACGTATATGTACATGCGGGCGTGCGGGCACTTGAACGTACTGTACATATAAGCGAATATTGCCCGTGCGTGCACTGTCCAGGAATGACGCATCAACACAGTAGTACCCCTGTCGTTGCAAATCTACAACGTGTAACATGTTAACCACGTGAAATCCAAATATAATTAGTGTGTGTAAAGGAAAAGCTGCTTAAAAATCCCCACGGCGAACAATCTATATTCGAAGCAATCAACATGTACGAGGTAAGATCGTGATAACCAAACGGCGCTGCGTGCCACGGTATCAGATATATCGGAGCCGGCGAGCCTGATTACCAATTGAAGAACCACCGTTTGGCGATTCCTTAACCCCGGCTCGCCAGACCCAAGTCCGAGAGCTGAACGGAAAACTCCAGCCCAACAACGACCTTCCAGACAAGGCTATTTCTCACCAGGTACGGTGCTTGGTAATGTAGGTACCCTCTGTAAGCATCCGTACCGAAGCGATGAAGTGCCCGCATCTGTCTTCAAAAGAATTCGTCTTCTCCCTGGATGCAATTGCACGCTGTCCAACGTTGTCGAAATATACTCTGCTTGAATACAACTACCGGTATTCCAGTACCTTTCCAGTCACCTCATCTCCCCAGCCAGACTGCCGGGCCCATCCATATGCGTGCTGTCCAAAGCTCCCACCACTCTATTAACCACCGCACCCACCTGGCAACACGGCTCTTGTAGAAGAAAATGGTGTCAAGCCTTCTGTGCACCTGTGTACGAAGACGTATGTATGTTCCCTTGTGCTCATCCTGTACCCCGACCTAGGTGCGGCCCGGCTCCAGCACCGCAGCGCTGGAACGAAGCATCCCACACGACCCCCTCCCCCCCTTATCGCCCTATCGCCCCTCACAACCACACCTCCTTAGCACAATGGTGGTGGTCGCACTCGAGAGGGACCACTGGACACCGATGGCCACAGCTGGTAGGGCTGCATTTGCGAACAATCGCAGCATGTACCATCTAATCGCGTGGAGATATCAGATTCGCGAAACCAGGGCTACTCACAATATCAGTCCGGTATGTCAAGAGTAACCAGGAATATTGATGGAAAGTTCAGACACCTATGACCGTCTGTCTCGAAATCCGCGCCAACAATTGAATGGTGCCCAAGCTTTCAATCCTGGCTGTTGGGCATCATTTCCGTCTCCCAGGTGGCTGTCCAAAGGGACGTAGCGCGGTTGAACGAACGGTGGCCCTTTGTCGGTACCCGCAACACTGGATCTTACTCACCCAACCGTTACCTACCGTAACCTAGTTTCCCACTTGTTCAGATGTCAGCATTCAGTTCGTATATCATATATGCATGGAATGTTTTTCCTCTTGCCCATTGTTACAGAATCCTCTACTAAGCAAGTGGGCCTTGGAAGTCCAGTTTCGTGATGTCTTTGGTTTTCAAGTAACGACGCGGAGGAGCCAACTCGACGACCGGTCAAGTGTTCACTTTCTCCAGGTCTTACTTGACTCGCCAGAGATCCTTCCTCCACCTCTTCTCACCGCATCACATCCATCCCTCTACCACTTCTATCCCACAGGTTGCAATATGGTGCGGCCCTCTCCGTCCCAGCGCCTATTATCGATTGACTCACCAGCTTACATTCTACCGGTCCTTTTTTTGCGTTTCTTATCCACTTCCGAGCGAGGCAGCGGGATTCCACAAGATGTGCCCCCGGGGAAACCCAGGCAGCGCGGACGAGCCATAGTATCCTATCCCGGTATCCCCGCAAGGATATGTTCCAGCGGCGCCTAACTGCACTGTGCTCTTTCTCGTCTGCTCCACTTGCCCATCAGCAGTGTCAGACCGACAGAATCCTGTGTTACCGTGGGCTTAGTCGAGTTTGTCCCGTTGGTTCAGAACACAGCCTCCTCTAACAAAAGAGCGTCGCTACTAGGGAGGCATCACAATGATTGGCCCATCGGATAACGCCACAGCTGAATTCTGGTGCCAACATACAGTAAAAGTAGGACGGATAAACCGGGAGAGGTTGCTCACAAATAAGACCGATAAACGACCATCTGACGCCCCTTGTTCATCCTCGACAACGGCGGACTTTCCACCCAGTGACGGGTCTACCGAGGCCCAATCCTGGTATTTTGTCTCCGAGGCAATAGGAACGAGCTTGCTTTATGTACGTTGTACAGCCTTTTTGGTCTCAATCTTCTACCTCGGCGTCCTTCTGCCTCGTGCCCGAGTGCGAGACGTTTGTCGACAGGAGTTGCGAATACTGTATAATGTATTTTGAAACGCGACCAAGTCACGTCACGAAGGGCGCCGTTTACTAGCTCGCCTTTCAAGTCAAGCCACATCCGTCCGGACGCCTTTGACCCGGAAAGCCCCAACGTCCCATGTGACTCGAGTCGAATGAGACAATGCCAACACCCATCCCCACAGCAGAGAAAAGGCTGGGAGATCTTGGACTAGCCCCAGGTAGGCTTAGTCCTGGGCGTGTGAACAGTCAATCTTGAAGACGCTTTGAAAAAAGATGGTGTGAAGAGACGGGCTTGAGCTTCGCTCGCAAGTGAGACTCCTTATGTGCACGGGGCATATGATGCACATCATGCGGCGCGGAAGGTCTCCACATAGTCCCGTTCCCCACCTCTTTCCGAAACGCTAACTGTGCCCCGTTGGCTCACGCTAGTCGACGGAGTCTTGTCCACCAATCGGTCGTCACATGGATCCTTTTTGACCTTTTCACTCCCTTGCTTCGCCGCCTCCTCCTTGTCGCTTGTCAGCCCCTCCCCGTCCCATATTCAAGTTAATGTCGTGCTACTGTACCATCGATTCCCCGCGCGCGCGCGCGTTGCAAGACGGTAAAAGCCAAGACTAGAAGCGGCACGCCAGTGCTACGGTACAGCTTTTGGATGAGCCGGGCTCACGGAGAATGGAATGGCTGAAGTGGCTCAGGTCGGTCCCCGACTGTTATCAACCCCTTTCTTGCGTCTAACCACCTAACCATCACACGCATGCTCACATGCGACTTTGAGAGGCTGGCACCGCCAAATCGGAGGCAGAGTATTCTCAGCCATGGCAACAAGCAGGCAGGGTAGACGAGGACTTGCCCCTACTAGAGAACTTGCCTGGCGCAAGAGCTCACAGCAGTAGAAAAGCACCAGAAGGCCACGCCGTCTCCATTGCATTCAGGGGTGAGTGTGGACTTGCTCTAGGTACTCGTAAAGACCGCGTTAAAGTGACGGAGCGAATACCTGCTTGGTTGGGTCAAAATGCTTCGGTTGTTATGCAGTCATTATTCGTACAGCCAGGACCACCTTTATCAACACTGACATGAGCATGCATTCTGCAACTGCCTGACTGGATAATCAAGGCTACCCGGTGTTTAACGCAGACACCGGGGAATTGTTATATTCAACCTGGTGTCTCGCCAACTTCCTTCAGCGTCAGTTAGGCTGCAATGTTAGCACTGTACAGTACGTCGGAGAGCTTCTAGATGCTCGCCGTCCTCGTCTGAGGCCCTCTTCATTATGTATGTAGTATCCACCACCCCCGGGCGGGACACACCACCACAGCGGGAACTAAGGTATCCCTTGTTTCCCGCTCTCGCAGCAGTCCTAGATACGCATCGCATCCTCTGGTTGAAGTGTGTGGTGGGCACCCGATGTCCCCCCGTCTTCTAGGTTCTCGTCCAGGAAGAAGCATATTAAAACGCGTCTTTCATTCGTCTCGTCAAATGTGCCTGTTTCTCGACCTCGTGGGACCAGCATTAGCATGGGTGGGGAGGTCGGGGACTTGGCACTCTAGCAGTATGGTATGTAAGTTTATCTCGCCCTCAACGCCACGCGCCTTAGCCGAACGTGCTTCCGTGTGTCTGTTCGCCCTGGTCTGTCCACATGCTCGTCTCGTCGACTGACGTCAACCCGAATTCGTGCGGTATCACTTCTTGCAAACCTATATGGCATGGTGTGTCGTTTATTCTGAGGGGAAAATGGCACACGATCACTACAATTTTGTGATATTGGCGGATAGTTTGTCAAGTGCTATGGTCGCGACTCGACCTTGACATGAGAGATCCTGCCCCTCGATGCCACAGACTCGTCAAGTACTGTGGTATTCATCACAATGCAGCCCTTGGTCTCTAAGCGCGTTCCGTCTCGTCTTGATGGACCGGTCCCGCCAAGTCGTGGGAAGGGTCAGGGATCTGCAACAATGGGAAGCAATGTAACGAGACATGGGGCGGATGGATGTGGTAGACTAGACTAGGTAGGTTTCGGTGAGATTCGGGTTAGGTAGGCAGGCACATGCCGTCACTGGGAAGGAGCCTCGATAAGACCCCATCTGAACCGACTCGGGCATAAATGAATGCCGTCTTTGTAGCCGATCCCCGATCAGTACATGCATTTGGATGCTGACATGGGATAGGTGGAATCGTGAAGACTGCGCGTCAGGAAACGAAGACCACCGGGAAGCTATGGAGGAGAAGAGGGCCTTGGAAAGTGGAAGCCCACAGGAGTCTCAGGCAGAGGAGAACGATAAAAGAGTAGGTAGCCGCCTGCAAAGCCGGGGGAACCGGGAGGAACGGGTATAGCTCGGTGCTTCTTTGGTACCCCGCATAATTAGACCAGTTACAGCCCCATGTGCTTCGAAGGTGCCTTGCCCCTGGCCTTACAACGCATGTCCCTGTACCGGCTTCCCAAGATTATGTTGGGATAGAGTTCCGAGTGTTGAGCCTCTTTTGCGATATTTTTCGACATGAACCGGTATTGCGATGTGAGGCGAATGCTAGCAGTACCATTGGGAGTGAATGTGGTAGTGTAGGTAGTGTAGTGTTGAAGACGAAGTAGTAGGGGCAGAAGAAGGGAAAACGAAAAAAACAAAAAAAAAAAAAAAAGAATGAAAACGAGAGACGGAGGAGTTCTCATGATTATGTAATACAGCGAGTCGACCAAAGCGTCGAGTAGCCGCCCGATATCAAGATGTTAACGCTTACTTCGTAGGCTCCGATGTGAATAACTTTCATAAAGTCTGCCCAGAAAAAATCAAAAAAAAAAAAAAAAAGCATTATATAGCCAGAGAAAAGCACAAGGAATCACTATACCCGGAGTTATAGAGTGCATATCTGAATTACTGTCTATTTGGTAATGGAAGGGTTAGGTTATATTATAGGTACTTTGTAAAGGAGGGAAATCGCGTTGCGACACGTTAAGTGGATAAAGGGAAGCACTGCGGAGCCCGTATATTTTGATATCGAGCCCGTAAAAGTGGAGTCATGACTCCATATGTTCTCTTACTTATATAAGACCTATTTTTCTATAATGAAGCGAGGTCTTAGCGGGCCGAGGTATATATAGTTATATCGTATTAATTCCGCCTACTTCGTATATACCTTACTGCCTATCTACGTAGGTAGCCTTTATTACTCTTCTTCACTTCAATCTTTAACCACCTGGCTTAGTATCCTACTTCTTATTATCGATTATCACCACTATCGCGATAGAACGCCCCTACGGCCCGCCGCCGCTGATTAGCCCGACCTACGATTCAGCAGAAGAGGCTCAAAGGGCTATCCAGGAACACGCCTTCTTAAACGGCTACTCTCTTATTATTAAAGAGTAGTATCTAGCCGCCTTTATAGGTAGGAAAGCGACTTATATTATATTTCGCTATAGGAAGGGACGTTCTAAAGCAGCTCGAGTCTCCTAAGCCTATAAATCTAAGCGTAGGAAGACGTTAACGTAGATAACGAACTGCCCTTTTCGGATTAATATTAAGGAATAACATAATAGGAAATGGATCGTGGATTTGGTTCGTGGTCACGGCAACGATATAGCCTCTTCCTATAACCACGAATAGGCTAAGGCTTCCTCTTTTCTAGCCTTTCGAACCTCCTAGCTATCTATATTTAAGGATAAGGTCGTTAATATATAGAATACTGGTATTCGGCCTTAACAGATTATAATAAGGCTCCGAAACTCTAAAGATCCGGAATAAGCAGCTCTCTAGGTTATATATACGGATATTATAAACTTACTTACTAAATATCGTAAGAACGAGCTTACTAGCCGATCCCCATTACAGTGGCTTTATAAGGTACTCTTTATTCCCCTACGTATATAAAACTTAGCTAACGCCTAGTAATTTAGTAGTAACTTAATAACAAAGCGAATTACTTTTACCGAGACCTTTAAAATAACCTAGGCCGTATTAAGTGCCTCTTTATTACGCCATAATCTTCTATCCAGCTACTATATTAAGCGCCTAACCACCTCCTTTTTAACTATACCTATAAAACTAACCGCTTTAATATACTATTACTTAGTATCTACGGTATCACGTATTACGGGCTAACCCTATAGAGATAATCCGGTAAAGCACCGGATCTTCCGACTAATCATAGTATACTCCTAGTAGGTCGCCGCGATATTATATTTAGGTCGTAGGCACCTATAGAGTTTTCCCCTTTCCTTCTTTTCTCCTTAGCTTTAGATAATTTAATTATTCGGCCTTACTCTATAAATAACTTATAACTAGCCGCTTATATATCTAAAGCTTAGCGAAACCTATACGCTACGCTAATAAAGATAGACTATTACTTCGATCCACCTCCTAGCGCTCCGCCACGCCTAGCGGGTGAGTCGCCTAAGGCCGCGGAGTGGAGGAGGGAGATTATTAACCCTTTATAGACTTAAGTCGTGACCTTAACTACCTAGATCTAAGAATAACAGAACGCTATTAACTAGCTACTATAGGCGATATAAAACTAATAACGTATAACCACGCCTTATCTTACTATATTATCGGAAAAGACTATATAGGGCCCTTAGCCGCCCGTTACTACGCCTACGCCTAATATAACGCCTATTCCGAACCTTAGGACTAAAGCGCTTCTACTACCCTAGAAGTTTAACAGTAAACGCTCCGAGTACGCGAGCTAGTCGTCTAAGATTCGCGAAAAGCTCCTACTCGATTAATATCTCTTCTAAAACGCTTACGAGAAATAGTATTTTATTAACGCCTACTTAGATAAAGCTCCCCGCCGCGTTATCGCCTCCTTCTAGGCTATAGGCAGAACCAATAGTTAATACGACCCCGAAGACTTCCTTAATTACCTTAACCGTATATATAAAGACGTTAACGAATAACCCCGCGCGGCTAACGCCCTAAGAACGTTACGCTAGCGTAAAGACTAAGCGTTTAGAAGCTTTATATAAGCGGCTAGTCACGAGTTATTTATAGAGTAAGGCCGAATAATTAAATTATCTAAAGCTAAGGAGAAAAGAAGGAAAGGGGAAAACTCTATAGGTGCCTACGACCTAAATATAATATCGCGGCGACCTACTAGGAGTATACTATAATTAGTCGGAAAATCCGGTGCTTTACCGGATTATCTTTATAGGGTTAGCCCGTAATATTACCCCCCTCCCCCCTCGGTGAGTCGTTAGTTTTTAGTATAGGTTCGCGGAGCGTTATTATTTAATCGAATAACGCCTTTTTATTAATTAAATAACGACCCTTAGTAGCTTTTTAATCCCGAATAACCTCTTTATTCGTTAAAGAGCGCTTAAGGTAGGCCTTTATAGTTATACGATTAATTAACGTGTTATATACGGCTATTATTATTATTTATAGACGGGTTATAGGATCGTTCCTTTTATATAAGGAACCGATAAGCGTACCTTCCCTAACCGTGTAACTTATTTATTAATAATACTAACTTTACTATTACCTCTGTTATTTTATTTTTTCTTCTTTTCTTTAATAATATCCTTTACTATTAGTAATACGTTTTTTATCGCCTACCACCCTTTTATATACCGTTTTATCGTTCTAACCCCTTATCTCTCTCTCTAGAAGATATTTAAGTTTTTAGGATTATCTCCGGCCCCTAAGGTACGTTTCCCGTTCTTCCTAAAAGCTTCGCGCGACGTTTATAAACTTATATATATAATATAGGGGGCTAATAATAATAATAATAATAATACTAGTAAGGAGGCACCTGCTCCCGCCCCGGCTAGTAAGGAGATTACTTCTCCTGCCTCGGCTATAGACCGCCGCGCCTAGCTAGCCCGAGCCGCTAAGGCTAAGGGTAAGCGTTCCGCGGGCGAAGCTTTTATAGTAGTTAAGAGCCCCGCGAAGCGCGCTTATAGAATAAAATATCCTCCTAAAGGGACCCGTTTAGTCTTTTATTACTTTTACGTAAAGGCTATTATAAATAGCTAGGATAGGCGGCGTTACCGCGATTAGTTAGGACCTAGAGTAAGGATACCCGATCCTAAGTGCTATAATTATTTAAAGGGCGGTTATAAGTACGTTCCTCCTCCGCCTAGGATAATTAGTTTATTAGTAGTACTCCTAAAGGCGGCGAAGGTGGTTAATAATAACCCTTTCTATAGCCCTAAGGCGATAAAGGCGCTTATAGCGGCTTATTTAGCCTTCTAAAAGGCGTCCGGGGTTTTAAAAAAAACCTCTAGCACTTTATAAGAGGATAAGCCTATCTTAACGCCTATTAACTTAGGTACCGGTAAGCCTTACTTATTAGTATAAGCCACCGCCTCCCCCCCCTACGAGGACTCCTATATTATAGCAGGTAGACCTATACCTATCGCGGCGCCTCCTATTATTATTATACCCGTTCTTAGCGTAACGATTACCTTTATAGGGGTAAAAGGCCTACGCCGGCTTAACCGGTTCTTATAGGTGGTTAAGAATATCGTAGGGGTTATTCGTATTAAGGTAAAGGATATCGAGTCCTTTAAGGGAAAGAAGAAGGATAGGTAGGCCGAGGTTATAGCGTTTACGTTATCTCTTATTATCGCTAAAAGCGTTAACGGTTATAAGGATACTTATAATAATATTAATCTTAATACCTAAACCCGGTAGCTAGGGGCGGGGCTTATCCGCCCCGACTTAATTAACGTGGACGGCTTTACTATTATCCTAACCTTTACTTAACCCTTACTACCTTTCCTATAACTTTTCTTTTTCTTATACTATTCGCGTAGTCCGTTATTAACTTTAATTAGGCTATACTTCTCTTTATAGTGGTCTAGGGCGGTTAATTCTTATAGGGACTTTATTAGTTCCTAAGATATCTAGGCGTATCCTTCCTACTTTACTAATACCTCTCTCCTTACGCCTTTACTTACCCTCCTATTCCTAGCGTATAAGATTTCCTTTACCGTTTATTCGTTTTTTTTAAGGCTATTACGAATTAGTCCGGGTTAGGGGTTGTGTAGAATTTAACTAAGAAGCGGGTCTTTGCTTATATATCGTAGGAGGTCTATATAAAACCTCGGGTATATATTCGAAGGTATATCTAGTTCTATAATATACGGGTTAATAACCTTAGTAACCCTATACTTTTAGTATAGCTAGCTTAACTTATATAACGGTTTTAGGGTAAAGTAATTCGTGAGTAAGAGCTATATAAGGTCGCCTTTACGAAGGCGTTTAGCGGGGATACGGCGCTTATTCGCTAACTCTTCCTATTATAGCTATATAGCCGCTATTAAGGCTTAGGCGAACTCTATAGCTTTTTAGAGACGGCGAAGCAGGTTATAGGCTATAAACTCCCGAGTATCGTTACTTAGTTCCTTATAGATCTAGATCGGGTCGATATAGTATCCGTATTTAAGGAAAAACGGGCTTATCTTAGTAGTAAAGCTTTCTCGGTTATTTAACGCTAGTTAGGCGGTAAGTAGTAACCTATCCTAATTATCTTATATATAGTAAATAAAGGCTTAGAGGTACGCCTATACTTTTTAGTTTACTTATTCGGTGGCTTTATCGGTCTAGGGGTAATATATAGTGCTTAATCGTTATTCGATTTTAGCTAATTTATAGAAGTATAGCTAAAAGCGACTTATCTAGTTAAAACCTTTATTATTTACGATTAAGCGAGGTATACCGTGGAACCGAAAATAATAATATAGGAACCGTTTAGTATAAGCTTCCGCCTTTATAGAGTCTATCGCTTTAAGGGTAATAGCCTTTATAAGTCGATTAGTTATAACCTATAAGTATCTATACTTCTTCTCCTTAGCGGGGGGTAGATTTATTATAAAGTCTATTAATAGGTTGCTCCTTATTTATTCAGGAATCAGGAGTGGTTTTAAGAGTCCTTATTAAGCGTTCCGCTACGTATAGCTTTAGTTATAAACGTTATAATTATATATAAACCTATATATATCTTGGTTTATTCCCGGCTAAAAGAAGCGTCTCGCTATAAGGGTAATTATATTATCTTACCCCGGGTAACCTCTAATTATAAAGTCGTGTATAGATTAGATTACTCGCGTTTATAATATACTCCTTTCTTAGGCTCCTAGTACCTATAGGCGATCTCGGAATATTAGTAGTCCTTATAAGGTAATCCCGTATTCGGTAATCTAGGCTCGGAGACCTAATAAAAGGGAAAACTATTAATCGCCTTTAGATACGGCTTATATAGCTTAGCGATACTAGTTATCTTCTTCTGCTATAGCGTCTTATAGCCGTTATAATTTATTATTAGCTTCGAATACTTATAGGTATTCACGAAGGAGGCGGATCTTTAGGGGAATTAAGGTCTTAGGGATTAACTATATATATCGCGCTTATTCCTATTTATCGGAGAAGTCCTTTAGTTTATCTTATTCTCTTCGCGAGAGGGTATCGGCGGTATAGTTATCGGCACCCTTACGGTATTCTAACACGAAGTTAAACTAGGCGAGCTCGCTAGCCTATCGGCTTTACCTTTTATTAAGTATCTTCTTTATTATAAAGTATTCTAGGGCCTTATAGTCGGATAGGATTATAAAACGACTATAACTTAGGAGCTCTGCTCTTTAATACGTCACGTAACTTATAATCGCTAATATCTCCTTATTATAAATAGGGTAGTTATACTTAGCTTCTATAAGTCGCCTTAAGTAGTAAGCGACTACGTAATAATATCCTTATTCGTCTTCTTAAACTAATACACCTCCTAGTACGAATCCTAAGTAATCGGTTTCTATAAAGGTCTTATTACTTAAGACCTATTATTATAGGATCGGTTCCTCCTAGAACCTTTTCTTAACCTCTTCGAAGGCCGCTTATTCGTTAGGACCCTAGGAGAATACTCGATCCTTCTTTATTAGTCTTATTAAGGCGGATATAATATAGGCGAAGTTCTCCACGAATATACGGTAATAGTTTATAAAGCCTAAGAAGCTTCGGACTCCCTTTACCGAGGTCAGGGCTTCCTACTCTCGGATCGCCTTTAGTTTATCGGGGTTATATAAAACGCCCTGGCTAGTAGTAACTATAAACCCTAAGTATATTACGGTCTTTACGCTAAACTCGTACTTTACTAGGTTAAGCGTTAATCCTATATCGCTTAGCGATTATAATACTAGGTTAACCTTCTTCTTATAGTTATAGAGGGATCCACTTAAGTAAATTAGGATATTATTAATATATACGGTAATAAAGTTATTAAGGTAGCGTTATAACGTCTTATTAATATATTATTAAAAGGACGCGGGGGCGCTACTAAGTCTAAAAGGGTATACTAATTATTTAAATAAGCCGAATTAAGTTTAAAACGCTATTTTTATTTTATAGCTAATAGCTATTCGGATCTTATAGAATATAATAACTATATTAAGCTTTATAAACTACTTAGCTCGCTCTAGGTTTCGGAGTGTCTCCGTAATTAGTAGGAGAGGATAGCGGTCTCTCTAGGTAATCGTATTTAAGGTATAGTAATCGTAATAGAATCGTAACCCACCTCCTAGCTTTTTTATAAATAGAACTAGAGCTTTAGCGGCGGAGCTACTAGCTCGTATAAACCCCTTATCGATAAGGTCGGTAAGGGTCTTTTATAGGACTAAGAGTTCCTTTCTGGATATATCATAAAGAGGGCCCTAGGGTAATTCTGGCTCTTTACCGTTAGGCCCTTATATAAGGTTTACTTTATAGTTAACCCTAGGTCGATAAGGGGGAAGGCGGTTTACTTATAAGTCGGAGAATAAGTCCGGAAATTATTATAGTATCTCTTCTAGGATATACTTCCGGGGGTTAACTAGGGACTTACTTCGGAGGGCCTTATCGATATCCTTAATACTAATAGCGTAAAGCGCGAGTTCCTTTTTACCGAACCGTTATCTCCTTCGTAATTACTATATAATACCGGTAAATACCGACCCGGTTACTACCTAAGCTCCACGGATAGCTCTAATATTATCGGGTTCTTTTTCGCCTTAGAGTCGGATATCTATCCGGGCCACTCCGTGGTAAAGGCGATATCTCTTCGCGTAATAAGTAATATCGTTATATTCTATTTATAGTTTCCCTAGGAATATATTATAATCTAATCCTAGTATTATATAGGCGAATAGTCGTTATATATATCCACCGATCTTAAGATTATATATAATAATACCGGAACTCCTTATAGACCCTATAGTATCGGAGAACCCCGAGAGGGGTCTTTTAGTCTTATTAACTAATAGGAGGCGGAGGGACTTTATAAGACGTTTATTTATAGCTATATAATAGTTATATCCAGTATCTATAAGAGCGGTAACTAACTTTTTATTAATCCGTGCTTATATAAGAGCTAAATAACTATTATACGACTATAATATAAACTCTTTCTAATCCCTTTATTCCTCTATAATAGGCTTTAATGCCCGTTTTTATACTAGAGCTATTCTTTTTCCGAGTCTTTATTATTATCCGTGACTCCCGTATAGATCGTCTTATTATCTAAGGCTACTAAGACCTTTACTACGCGGTTCTTTTTATAATCCTTAGCGTCTTGTTTCTTTAAGCGGTATCTTCTAGTAAGGTATCCTTTCTTTCTATAGTTATAGCACTCTCTTATCTCTTTCTTCTTAGTCTATATTCGATTAACTCCTCCTATCTTTATATTATTATTATAATTATAAGTATAACTATTATTATTATTATTATATAGCGCTTAGCCGAACTATAGCCTTATAGCGAGGGCTTTAAGTCTCTAAGCGATACTTTATACTTCGGTTACCTAAGCGTAGTAGTTATTCGGTAGTTTCGTAGTAATAAGGGCGGCGCGGAGGCGATTACTAAGAGCTCCTTCTAGGAATATAATCTTTATAGTATTATCCTATTAACCTCCCCCGGCGATAGCGAGCTATTATTCGAAACCGGGTATAAAGCTTCTAAACGCTTAGTCTTCACGCTAGCATAACGTTCTTAGGGCGTTAGCTACGCGGGGTTATTTATTAACGTCTTTATATATACGGTTAAGGTAATTAAGGAAGTCTTCGGGGTCGTATTAACTATCGGTTCCGCTTATAGCCTAGAAGGAGGCGATAACGCGGCGGGGAGCTTTATCTAAGTAGGCGTTAATAAAATACTATTTCTTATAAGCGTTCTAGAAGAGATATTAATCGAGTAGGAGCTTTTCGCGAATCTCGGATAATTAGCTTATATACTCGGAGCGTTTACCGTTAAACTTTTAGGGTAATAAAAGCGCTTTAGTCCTAAGGTTCGGAATAGGCGTTATATTAGGCGTGGACGTAATAATAGGCGGCTAAGGGCCCTATATAGTCTTTTCCGATAGTATAATAAGACGAGGCGTGGTAATACGTTATTAGTTTTATATCGCTTATAGTAGCTAGTTAATAGCGTTCTATTATTCTTAGATCTAGGTAGTTAAGGTCACGACTTAAGTCTATAAAGGGTTAATAATCTCCCTCCTTTACTCCGCGGCCTTAGGCGACTCGCCTACTAAGCGTAGCGGAGCGCCGGGAGGTGGATTAAAGTAATAGTCTATCTTTATTAGCGTAGCGTATAGGTTTCGCTAAGCTTTAGATATATAAGCGGCTAGTGCTACGCGGAATCCCGCGTTTATAGAGTTATAGACGTGTGTGAGGAAATTAAGAGAAGTGAAGATGATCTATTCTAAGTCTGTGAGCTCGTAGAGCTTTATGGAGCTATAGATTAATATCGGCAGCTTAGCTAACTAAAAGAGTATATGTGTGTGACTAAGCTAAAGATATCCCGTATTAAGTGCCCTCCCCCGTAAAAGCAATCGTCCCGATTACTATACTATACTCGTTATTTTACTCGGTAAGTTAAAGCGAAAAGAGTGTTTGTTCCGAAGTAAAAGGAAAGAAAGGAAATTTAGTCTCGTGTATTCCTTTTTCGACTAAGGATATATAGTCGGTCTGTATTCCTTGAGTCGCACGTATTTACCTATAACGCCCAGATTAGTCAGAATCCTCTAGCTAATCCGTAGACTAAGAGTTTTATCGAGATATCGCAGGAGCCTGCGGTTATAAGGATAAAGGCTATGAAGGCTTTAGCTATACCGGCTTTAGTCGTGGTGCTTATATTTACGGCTATAAGGATATCGGCTAAGCCGACTTTGGGTACGCGGATTTCTTCTGCTTCTACGTGTTTATATTCTTCTTTAGTTAGGCGACTTCTTTTTATAGAGCTTTAACTTACGCCTCTAAGGCGTTAATACTCGCGTTAGTTATCGCTTAACTATCATCGGCCTTCTTATTAGCCTATTATAGTTCCGTCTATTACTTCTTACCGTTCTCTTCTAACTTTTTAATCCGGAGATCGTTTCTCTCCTATCCTTTTAATATAATATCAGCCCTTTAGTCCAGTTTCTTCTGGAAATCGTCTATCTATTACGTGATTCTATTATTAAAGGCTTTATCTCTATTATCTATTATCCTTTCGAGTCGCTTAATATAATTATTTAGTCTTACGTCTATAGCGTTTAGCTTATTCCTTATCGCGAAGTTTAACGTCGGCTATATAGTCTAAGTTAGCTATATTAGCTAGGTAACTATTAGAGCGGTGCTTATCGTTTATATAGAAGGCGCTACTATAACGCTAGGATCGTTAGCCGTCTTTTTCTTCTTTTTTGGGTTTACGTCTATAAAATCTTATAAATCGCTTAGGGATACTAGCCGCTTTCTCTGTCTATTATTCTTACCCTTCTACCGCTATTACGTGATCTGGCTAATAATAATATCTTGGTTTACCATGTCTAGCTAGTCCGGCCTAATATTCCCCTTATCCCTAAGTGCTAGTATAATAATATAATATTTAATAGAAGACTTTCTAGCTGCTAGCTTATTTTTAAGCCTAACTACTAGGTCGGTATAGTCGAAGAATATAGATCCTAATAAATAATCCACTTTAGCTATAGTATACTAGTTAATAGCTCCCTCCGCACCTATAATAGCGAATCGCTAGTCCGTAAATATTTATTTTACTCGATTATCGTTACCGGCTAGCTATACTTAAGTTAGGTTGGCCGTCGGCTCTTATACGGCTATGCTGGCGGGGGGCTTCGGAGCTAAAATAGCTGCCGGCGGTGGGGTTACGCTATTAGTTATTTATAGTACCGTGTTCTGCTATAGAGTAGTGGTTTATTACTAGCTAGGGCCCGTTAGCTGACTCGTTATAGGTAATAGGTTAACTATATTATCTAAATTAGTGGCGTTATTATTATCGTATAGGCTAAAGTCGTTATCGCCGTATACGCAGATATTACTATCCGATATAGTAAAGTTTATATAATCTATATTCTATCGTTTATCGTCTCTTACCGTGTTATTGTCCTAAGAGTCTATAATAAAAACTAGGTCCTCCTAATATCTAAATGTTTTAGTAGCGATTAGGGCTTTTTCGAATAGCTATAAAGCGTTCTTGTTATCGGGCAGGTAGTCGTCGTCTTATATTCGTCTATTTACCGTATCCTACTCCTCCTACTAGTCGTTAATTTACCGCTTTATACTATTCGTCTAAATATAGTATATAGCGTGCTATGCCTTTAGTAGATATAGGCTTAGGTTATTTTTAAAAACGAAGTCGTTAAAATTATCCGCCTTTTTTCTATTACTGCCGCTCGCCACTATCTAGCTTATATAGAACGTTATAGTGGCTTTTCTATCCTAGTTAATACGCCTTTACTCTACTAATAGGAATAGCAGGACGTCGTGGTACTACTCGTATAATCGATAGTATTTATATAGATATTTAGATATCTTCCTAAGCAGCTTAATACTCTCCTTTACCTTATTATAGATAAAACGTTATTCCTATAGATTAGGAACTAAGTCCTTGCCTTTCTTCGCTATAGTAGAATAGTGGTTAACGGTTAAGAGGTGTGTGCTTGCGTGTAAGTCTATAGAAGAGGGATTCTGTCTATCGTTATTACGGGAACGGATAAAATAAGGTTAACTTTTACGGACGTTAAGAAAATTAGAAAAAAGGTGTAGGTCTGCTGCTACTCGAATCCTCTAGGTTAGCTGGTTATATCTTTTAGTCCTATTCGGGGTATAGGTGGTTTAAGTAAGAGTAAAGGGTAATATAAAGGGTATTTAATTACGCCTCCTATTTTCCGGAAGTGGTTAGTCGTCTTAAGTTCTTTCTTCGTTTAGATAAGTCTTTTATAAGGGATATAACTGCGTTTACGCCTATATAAGTTATTCTTTGATTTTATTTATATAAGGGAGTGGGGCTAAGGGTGAAAATAGAAGTTAGTAGAGGTAAAGAAAAAGGGGTAATCGAAAGTAGGAAAAAGGGGTAAGCGATAGTAGGGAGAGGTAGTTTCTTTATTATTCAGGATATTCTACTTCGCCGCGTTATATCGTAAATACTCTTCTTCTTCTATCTAGCGTATAATCCCATGGTCTATATTATAGCGTTCTCTTTATTAGTTATCGTTTTTGGTGTTTATCTTGTGGTATTTTTTATTATCCCTGCGTCGGCCGTATAGGAGTAGTAGCTTAACCTGTCTCTAATCTCTTTATCTACTAACGCCTACTAATCTTTTTTCTGCCTTATCGCCGTTTATCGTTTAGCCTATTAGTTCCGCTATGGTAATCGGGTTCCGCCTTTTAAAGTCGTAAACTATATCGCTCGCGTTTTTTATTAATAGCTATTATAGATACCACTTATCGTATTATACCGGCTAGCCCCTTTATTTAACTAGGTATTCCGTTTATAGTCGCCCCCTGATTTTTATTACTCTCCGTTTTTATAACTTCTCGATTTTATAGGATCTTTATTCGCTGTTATCTCCGTTTACCACCACCGGTCCCGGCTTCGTTTATTCTTTACTAAACGGGTCCCCTGTCGGCGCTAGTATTAGCTATACGATCGATACCACCCTATAAACTCGCTATAACTAAGGGAAGTCTAATTCGTATATAAGTGGATTAATTACCCTAACTACTCGAAAAGGTCCGACCCTTTATTATAACTATTTCCTTAAATCGCGAGCTTATCCCGGAAGCTTATATCCTCGGTATAGACGAAGATATACGGAATCGCTGACTTCGAAGGTGTATAGGCGTCGTGATATATCGTATTAACGTTTTATATCGGCTATAGTAATCGTTACTAGATATTCCGCCTCTTAGTGATATAGCTACCTAATATACTCGGTCCACTCTTTATTATAGGCTTACGGAGCGCCGGTGCCGATTATTAAGTCTACGACTATCTATAGTCGGAATCTAAGGAGGAATTTGTTCGGGGAGGTATTAAGTGTTTCGGTGTATACTTAATTTAAAGCATACTATACTACTAGGATAATATCCGGCCACGGAATATCGCTAGTAGAGGTATAATATCGTAGGATAATTTCTATAGACTAATTCTTCCTCTCTGATAACCCGTTGGTTTATATATGCCACGCCGTTAAGATCGCTAGCAGCACTCTTAATGCCTTAAATAGCTCGCGCCAGAATTCGGATATAAATTTCGGATCTTTATCGGATATAATTCTTATCGGTAGGCCCTAGTCCGTTAGTTATAGTATCCGGAGTAGCAGTTCTGCCTAATCCTTAGCTATATATATCGAGTATCCGGGGATAAGGATCGTCTTCTTACTAGTCTTATAGGTAACGGTAAGTATAGTATTAAGTCTATTTATTAGCTTACCCTTAATTCTTTAAAATAGCTATCGGCATTCTATGGGTAATAGACCGACTATAAAGTTAATTATAATTACGGAAAATAGTATCGCTAGCGGTAAAATCGGTTATAGTTCTCTAAGCGGCTTTTATCGATCTATAATATTTTCTAGGCATACTAGGTAATATCTTATCTATTCTGCTATAGCACGTACTTTACCTTTAAAGCTAAAGTTATCTAGTGCGTGTATTATTCGTTTTTCGCTAAAATAGTGATTATCGTCGTGTATTATCTATAGAACCTTTTTAATAAGTTTACGGGGCACCATTAACCTTAGTTTATTAGCCTCTCCGACCGTATATAATAGTCCGTTCTTAAGTCGGGTTAGTAGAGGTCTTATTAGTCTGCCGCTAGAAGTTTATTTATCGGTCTATCTAGCGTTAACTTCGTCGATTATGGCTTTATATTTCGGATCCTCCTGGTATACTTATCGGAACTCCCTTTTTAAATCGTCTAGCATTACGTAGTCCACGGCCACGTAAGTTAAGGAGTATTCGTCTATATCCGTTAGTAGCCTTAGGTCCGAGATAACTATATATACTGCTAATGCTTCGTCGTGCTCGGTCTATATATCGTCTAACTCGTTATTATGGGCCTATTTCTTCTTATCCGTTCTTTTCGCTTTTTTAGTTCCTATTAGTGCCTTAGAATCCTTGTTATTTACCGTCGGTAGTTAAGATAATACGTCCGACACCACGTTTTATTATCCCGGGATATAGCGGATATCTAGGCGAAATTAACTAAGAAAAGTGGACGCCGCTATTAGGCGTGGATTTAGCTTACTAACGTCTATCGTCTTTAGGGATATTTATCCGACGATTCCCTTAGTTACTTAATAATCGGTAAGAACTATTATAGGCTTATAGTAGGATTATAGGCGTGTTCGGAGTATTTTATAGGCCTAGACTAGGGCGTAGATCTCTAGCTTTATCGCTTTATATCGCGATTCCGCTACTATTAGCTTTCTCGAGAAGAAAAGTATTAGTTAAATAGTATTAATAGGGATTTTACTGCCGTCCCACGGCTTTACTAGATAAAAGAGGAATACTCCTAAACTATTCGCGCTAGCGTCTAAGTTTAGGAAAGTTATCTTTTCGGGAATATAGTGGTATAACCTTATCTTTTCGGTGAGTTACTTCTATATAATCTCGAAAGCCTGCCGTTCGATATTTATAGGTTTATATATTAACTTACCTGTTTGCTTTTGCCTTAAGTGCTTAGGTACGTATACTATAATCGGCCTGGCCTTTTTCGCGTCGTTAAGCATAGTCGTCTTCCGTCGTTATAAAGGCTTAACTTTAACTCGGAACCACGGGATAAATCGCTATAGAAATCCCACTTTACTAACGTATATCTCTAAGTCGCTAAGCTTTTCGGGTATTTTAATCTATTATAGAGCCTCGATTCGGTCGGAAGTGGTGTATAGACCTAAGCCGTCCACCTTAAAACCGAGTAATCGAACCGAATTATATACGTAGAAGGATTTTGCTAGGGATAGTGCTAGCCGGATATCTTCGAATAGCTTTAGTATAATCCGGAGGTATTCTATATGCTTTTCGAAAGTGTCTAAGAAGATAATAATATCGTTAATATACGCCCTGCAGAAATAGCGATGCTTGAATAGTCTCTGGTCTATAAATCGTTATATAAACGGTGGTAAGTTTCGGAAACCTATTAGTACCACTTCTAGGCGTTCTAATCCTCTAGGGGATATAATCGTTATCCTTTTTTTATATTCTTCCTTTATAGGCAGCTAGTAGAAGAAAGAGCTGGCGTCGAAGGCGCTAAACCACTTCTTCCCCTATAAACACTAGATAATCTTATCCTGCGATAGAATCGGGTATACGTCTAGCAGAACGGCCGCGTTAAGCTTTCGTAGATCCACGACCACTCTACCTTTCTTTAGCTTCTATGCTATACGCTATACTATAAATACTAGGAAAGTAAAAGGGGTTGGCAGTTTCTGCTATATTATATGTCCGACTTTATATATCCCGTTAAACTTATTATCGAGCAGGTTATAATCCTCTCCGCTAAATTAAAAAGGCCTTGAGTATAAATTTATCTTCTACTATCCGTCGATTAAATCGACCCGTATCCGTTTATTAGGGGGCAGAGGTATAATTCCTTTATCGCGCTATATATTAAAGGATTCTAATAACTTAATGATTTCCCGAGCCTTCGGTAAGTCTATCGTATATACGTATACGCCGTCCCTCGTCGTGATCTCGGGTATATCCTCCGGTTATTCGGTCTTTATATCGCTATGCTTTTCTCTGTCTGCTCTTAGTTTATCGTATTTACTATTCTTTATTATATTATCCGCTATAATCTTTATAAGTTCCTCGGGGGTAGCTCTTAGTAAATAATATACTAATTTAGAGTCCTCGAACTCTCCGTGCTTTTTTATAGCTATTAATATATACGCGTTTACCTAGTTAACCTCTTCGACTTCCTCGTTATCCTATAAGTCTATTAGTCGGCCTATCCTTTTATTTCTGCGTAACACTTTTAGTCTATTTAAATCGTTTATATAATAGGCCACTTTTAGGGTATCTATGTTATAGATATATCGTATTATATCGTGTTTTAGGTCTAGATTAAAGTGAAATTCGTGGTTCTTAGGTAAGTTTATATACCGTATAGGCACGAATATAGCTATATATAGCGGCACTATAATAGTCTACGCTATTATAACTCGGCGTTAGTATCTGCCTATAGGCTTTCTATAATACCCGATAATTAGGATCCGTATACTATAATATCCTACTATCCGTAGTATACCGGAAGAATATAGGATATCGACGCCGAAGGTCTTTAGGAAGGTTCCTCCGAGTAGTATATTTAGTTCCAGGTCGTCGATCACCCAGGCTATAATTATAAAGTGTCCCGTGACTAGGGTGTCTCGGATATAGCCGCTAATATAGAAGTCGAAGGTGGCGACCTCCTGCACTTAGATTATCCCCGTAAGCCCCTTTATCGGTTTTAGGTTTATAGCTTTTCCGTATTAGACGTTCTTCCCGTATTCTATTAGCTAATTCCTATCGACCAGAATCAAGGTATATCCGGAGTCTATATAGACTTCTATAATCTAACCGTCGGGTATAAACTTAATCGCTATTTTATAGTGTATATATCGCTTGAATCCGGGTTTAACTAACGCCTATACGTCGATAATCTCGTGTAGCTTAAATACGAAGTGGTAGCTGAGTTTATCGGGCTTAGTCGGTCTTGGTGGCTTCGCGTCGGCTATTATCGGCTCGATCTTCTTATATTCCGAATATATACGTATAGTCTTAGATCCATACTATATATCGGTGGATCGTGTTTATATAGTGTCTTCCGTGCAGATCTCTGGTTCGGTTAGCTATTCTATAGACTCGGATAGCGTCTCCGGATCCTTTAGCGTGATTAGCCTGGTTATCGCTAGGATAATAGGGGCTTTATAAGGTCCTTATCCCTTAGGCTTCGGCTCTATATAGGTATTTAAAAACACGTGTCGAAAGAGTTATATATTACTAGGGAAATAGGCGTCGTATTTTCTATATTAGTGTGTTAGCGGCTTTGGTGATTACGGTAAGGCGGGAATCTATACGGTCTATTATTAATATACTAAGGTTCGTTCTCCTAACTTATGTTTATATATTTATCGGTTACTTATATAGGATCGGCCGGCTTAGCCTATAAAATAAGAATAATAAACGTTAATTTCGCCGTTAGCTAATTCCTCCTCGCTAATCTTATAAACGTATATCTCCTCGCCTTTACTAAGTATTTTATTAATAAGAATATAGCCTTTTTCGCGTAAATCTTTTTTATCGGTATCTTTGCTAGGGTTATCCTCCGCTATATATACTACTTAGTGGTCGCGATTACTATTACTTTTCACTTATTATCGTATATGTCGCTAATACGGGCGACGCTCCTCGCGGAACCAGCGTCCGCCTTTATAAAACTAATAGCCTCTACGACTACGGTTTCCACGGTTATTATTGCCTTAACGTCCCTAAAAAGATCTATCGCGGTTACTAAGGTTATTTCCCCGTAATTAGCCTTTTCCGAAGCCGCTATAACTACTAAAACGATTTCCGCCGCTATTAAAACGGCCCCTTTCGAAGTTTCCGCCCTAGCGTCCCTAGTTAGCGTATTTACTCGTCTTATTAACGTTATCGGGGGTCGTGTCCGCTATATATATAATTAAACGATTCTCCGGGATTATCTATATAGGCACGTTAGCGTAGGGTGCGGTCTATTAGGTAGACGAAGGTCCTAGTTAGTCTACGCGAAATATACTATACTATAACTAGTGCCTTAGGGAGAGCTATCGGTTAGCGATCTAGTCCTTAATTTATCGGATAAATTCGTCTAGGTGTTTATTTATATTAGGTTATAGGTAGATCTCCTAAAGGGAGGGATTAATCCTATTTTAGATTTCCTGTTACACGTTAAGGTTAGTACGGGGGCTAATTCCTAAGGCTTTGTATAGACGGGCTAAGTAATTCGCTTATTTAGCGAAGGCTTTTCCGTTAATAATATCCCTAGCTATAAACCGTAAATCTATTATCTTTGCCGCTACCGTCTCGGGGTTAATCTACTAGCGTCGACGGAGGGCTATATACTACCCGTCTAGAGAACGGCATACCTCGCTACGTTATATAGCTATAAGACTAGTTAGCCACTACGAGGTAGCTTCGCCTATAAACAGGGCGTGTAGGTTAATATAAGCTTTTTCTGCTATATCGGGGGTAGTCGCCTACTCCTTAACGTTTTTAATAAACAGTTTAACGTTATGCTAAAGTACCTTATCTCCGGAAACCGACTATAAAATAGAGGTTAGCGATATATACTTAGGGGGACTAAAGAATCTAATTACGGTTAGTTTATAACGGAAAACTTATGGGCCGCTGCTATTCTGCGTGTCGCTATTATTAGTGTTATTCGGTCCGGCGCCTCCGGTACCTCTAATACTAGCGCCCGGGGCTTTATTAGCGAAAAAACTTATTATATATTAGAATTAGTCCGGAGTGAATATAACGGTAGGTGGCTATGGGCTTAACTAGGGAGCCGCCTGCTATTATTAATCCCGCTATTACTATTAGCCGCCCTGGCTCTGGGTGCCGGAGCTAAAGGCTAGTGTCTATTTATCGATATCTATCCTGACTACTTTGTGTAGCGGCGGTTCGGGGGCTACTAAGGGTTCTCGAGATATATACGGCGGTAGTTAACTATCCTCTAGCGTCTATAGAGGTTATGCTAAAGGAGTTTAGTCTATCGGCCGTTATATATAAGATTCCTCGAATAAAGGTCTACGGGGAGCGTTAATATTCAGGGATATTAAATAACTATTAACGGTCTATAGTCTATTCTTAACCGATAGCTATTAACTATATCGTTTAACTACTTATCTGCCTACCTGTGTGCTCTATAAAGGGTTCTGGCTATTATTACGGGAGTGGGTCCTGTTATTAGTCTGGCTTCTACTAATATTTAGGTATCTTAGTACTACTACGAGTATCGCCTTTACTGCCTAATTATCTGTCTCCTATTATATTAGGAAGGTTAGTCCGTTATCTATTCCGGGGGCTCTATTATTACGTTTAGCTATACGGATTACGTCCTGATATTCCCTTACTGCTCTGTTATATAGTGCTATTCCCTTTTATCTAATAATAGCGATGGCTCCGTCTAGTAAATTTTATTATACGGCCTACTCAGGGTATACTTAAATAAATTTATGGATATAGAATAACTCTCTCTCGGTAGTTATTAGTGGTTCTATTTATAGCAGAGATGCTAATAATATAGGTTTATAACGGGATAGGATAGAAAGTGATAGAGGTCTAAAGTTTATGGCTTAGTGCTTTATGTCTTATATAATTAAATATAGTAGGTGATAATAGGTGTAAAAGATAGGGAAGGTGTAATTATAAGTGGATAACGTAATCGACGGAAAATAAGGTTATAAAGGAGTATAGAACGAAAAACAAAGAAAAAATAGGCAAACTGGGTCTATAGAGCGTAGTTTTAGGAGATTTACCGAACACTTTGAGGTAACCGTTTTTATAACGGCTATAGGCGTCTTATCGGTTATTTAAAGGGAGCTTTAGTGTTACTAATAAAGGTAAACGTCTACGGTTATCTGCTGCAGACTAGTGATCTATAGTTAGTGGAAATCGTTAGGGGCGGCTATAGGAGATAATTTTAAACGGCGGGTTATTTATTTATATCCTGTAAACAAGGAAAAAGGATCTAGGGTATAGTATAGGGCGAACGATTATAATAATTTAGTTACTACTATTTGCTACGCGGAATCCCGCGTTTATAGAGTTATAGACGTGTGTGAGGAAATTAAGAGAAGTGAAGATGATCTATTCTAAGTCTGTGAGCTCGCAGAGCTCTATAGAGCTACAGATTAATATCGGCAGCTCGGCTAACTAAAAGAGTGTGTGTGTGTGACTAAGCTAAAGATGTCCCGTATCAGCTAGTCACGAGTTATTTATAGAGTAAGGCCGAATAATTAAATTATCTAAAGCTAAGGAGAAAAGAAGGAAAGGGGAAAACTTTATAGGTGCTTACGACCTAAATATAATATCGTGGCGACCTACTAGGAGTATACTATAATTAGTCGGAAGATCCGGTGCTTTACTGGATTATCTCCACGGGGTTAGCCTATAACACTTTATACCCGGTTTCGAATAATAGCTTATTATCGCTAGGGGAGGTTAATAGGATAATACTACGAAGATCACGTTCCTAGAGGGAGCTCTTAGTAGTCGCCTCCGCGCCGCCCTTATTACCGCGAAACTACCGAATAACTACCACGCTTAGGTAACTAAAGTATAAAGTATCGCTTAGAGACTCGAAGCCCTTATTATAAGGCTATAGTTTAGCTAAGCGCTATATAATAGTAATAATAATAGTCACGCTTATAATCACGATAACGATATAAAGATAAGAGGAGTTAATCGAATATAGACTAAAAAGAAAAAGATAAAAGAGTGCTATAACTACGGAAAGAAAGGATACCTTATTAGAAGATACCGCTTAAAGAAAAAAGACGCTAAGGATTATAAAGAGAACCGCGTAGCGAAGGTCTTAGTAGTCTTAGATAATAAGACGATCTATACGGAAGTCACGGATAATAATAAAGACTCGGAAAAAGAATAGCTCTAGTACGAAAATAGGCACTAGAGCCTACTATAAAGGAATAAAGGGATTAGAAAGAGTTTATATTATAGTCGCGTAGTAGTTATTTAGCTCTTATACGAGCGCGGATTAATAAAAAGTTAGTTACCGCTTTTATAAATACTAGATATAACTATTACGTAGCTATAAGTAAACGTCTTATAAAGTGCCTCTGCCTCTTATTAGTCGATAAGACTAGAAGACCCCTCTCGGGGTTCTCCGATATTATAGGGTTTACGAGGAGTTCCGGTATCGCTATATACGATCTTAAGATCGGTGGATATATATAACGACTATTCGCCTATATAATACCAGGATTAGATTATAATATATTCCTAGGGAAACTATAGATAGAATATAATAATATTACTTATTACACGAAAAGATATCGCCTTTATTACGGAGTAGCCCGGATAAATATCCGACTCTAAGGCGAAGAAGAACCCGATAATATTAGAGCTATCCGTGGAGCTTAGGTAATAACCGGGTCGGTATTCGCTAGTATTATATAATGATTACGAAGAAGATAACGGTTCGGTAAAGAGGAACTCCCGCTCTATGCTATTAGTATTAAGGATATCGATAAGGCCCTCCGAAGTAAGTCCTTAGTTAACCCCCGGAAGTATATCCTAAAAAAGATACTATAACGATTTCCGGACCTATTCTCCGACTTATAAATAAACCGCCTTCCCCCTTATTAACCTAGGGTTAACTATAAAGTAAACCTTATATAAGGGCCTAACGGTAAGGAGCTAGAATTACCCTAGGGCCCTCTTTATAATATATCTAGAGAGGAACTCTTAGTCCTACGGAAGACCCTTACCGACCTTATCGATAAGGGGTTTATATAAGCTAGTAGCTCCGCCGCTAAAGCTTTAGTTTTATTTATAAAGAAGCTAGGAGGTGGGCTATAATTCTATTACGATTATCGTGCCTTAAATATAATTACCTAAAAAGACCGCTATCCTCTTTTACTAATCACAGAGATACTCTAAAACCTAAAGCGAGCTAAGTAGTTTATAAAGCTTAATATAGTTACTATATTCTATAAGATCCGAATAGCCGCTAGCCACGAAGCGAAGATAGCGTTCTAAACTTAATTCGGCTTATTTAAATAGTTAGTATACCCTTTTAGACTTAGTAGCGCCCCTATATCCTTTTAATAATATATTAATAAAATATTATAACGCTACCTTAACGACTTTATTACCGTATATATTAACGATATCCTGATTTACTTAAGCGGATCCCTCCGCGACTATAAGAAGAAGGTTAACCTAATACTATAATCGCTAAGCGACGCAGGATTAACGCTTAACCTAGTAAAGTACGAGTTTAGTATAAAGACCGTAAAGTACTTAGGGTTTATAGTTACCGCCGGCTAGGGCGTTTTATATAACCCCGATAAACTAAAGGCGATCCGAGAGTAAGAAGCCCCGACCTTAGTAAAGGGAGTCCAAAGCTTCCTAGGCTTTATAAACTACTACTATATATTCGTGGAGAACTTCGCCTATATCACGTCCGCCCTAATAAGACTAATAAAAAAGGATTAAGTATTCTCCTAAGGTCCTAATAAATAAGCGGCCTTTAAAGAGGTTAAAAAAAGGTTCTAGAAGGAACCGATCCTATAATAATAGGTCTTAAGTAATAAGACCTTTATAGAAACCGACTACTTAGGATTCGCACTAAGAGGTATATTAGTTTAAGAAGATAAATAAGGACGTTATTATATAGTCGCCTACTACTTAAGGCGACTTATAGGAGCCGAGTATAACTACCCTATCTATAATAAGGAGATATTAGTGATTATAAGTTACGTGACGTATTAAAGAGTAGAGCTCCTAAGTTATAGTCGCTTTACGATCCTATCCGACTATAAGGCCCTAGAATACTTTATAATAAAAAAGATACTTAATAAAAGGTAAAGCCGATAGGCTAGTAAGCTCGCCTAGTTCGACTTTATACCAGAATACCGTAAGGGTGCTAATAACTATACCGCTAACGCCCTCTCGCGAAAAGAATAAAACAAACCGAAGGACTTCTCTAATAAACAGGAATAAGCGCGATATATATAATTAATCCCTAAGACCTTAATTCCCCTAAAGATCCGCCTCCTTCGCGAATACCCACGAGTATTTAAAGCTAATAACGAATTATAATAGCTATAAGACACCACGGTAAAAAAAGATAACTAGTATCGCTAAGCTATATAAGCCGTATCTAAAGGTAATTAATAGTTTTCCCCCTTATTAGGTCTCCGAGCCTAGATTACCGAATACAGGATTACCTTATAAGGACTACTAATATTCTAAGATCGCCTATAGGTACTAGGAGCCTAAGAAGGGAGTATATTATAAATATAAGTAATCTAATCTATACACGACTCTACGATTAGAGGTTACCCGGGGCGAGATAATATAATTACCCTTATAGCAAGACGCTTCTTCTAGCCGGGAATAAACTAAGACGTATATAGGTTTATATATAACTATAATATTTATAACTAAAGCTATACGTGGCGGAACGCTTAATAAGGACTCTTAAAACCACTCCTAATTCCCGAATAAATAAGGAGCGACCTATTAATAGACTTTATAACGGATCTACCCCCCGCTAAAAAGAAGAAGTATAGATACTTATAGGTTATAACTAATTAACTTATAAAGGCTATTACCCTTAAAGCGATAGACTCTATAAAGGCGGAAGTTTATACTAAACGGTTCCTATACTATCACTTTTAGTTCCACGGTATACCTCGCTTAATCGTAAATAATAGAGGTTCTAACTAGATAAGTCGCTTTTAGCGATACTTTTATAAATTAGCTAAAATCAAATAACGATTAAGTATTATATATTACCCCTAGACTAATAAAGCCACTGAATAAGTAAACTAAGAAGTATAGGCGTACCTCTAAGCCTTTATCTACTATATATAAGATAATTAGGATAGGTTACTACCCGCCGCCTAACTAGCGTTAAATAACTAAGAGAGCTTTACTACTAAGATAAGCCCGTTTTTCCTTAAACACGGATACTATATCGACCCGACCTAGATCTATAAGAAACTAAATAATAACGCTTAGGAGTTTATAGTCTATAGCCTGCTTTGCTATCTTTAAGAAGCTATAGAGTTCGCCTAAGCCTTAATAGCGGCCACGTAGCTATAATAAGAAGAGTCGGCGAATAAGCGCTATATCCCCGCTAAACGCCTTTATAAAGGCGACCTTATATAGCTTTTACTTATAAACTACTTTACCCTAAGACCGTTATATAAGTTAAGCTAGCTATACTAAAAGTATAGGGTTACTAAGGTTATTAACCCGCACGTTATAAAACTAGACGTGCCTTCGAATATATACCCGAGGTTTTATATAGACCTTTTATAATATATAAGCGAAGACCCGCTTCCTAGTTAAATTCTATATAACCCTTAACCCGGACTAATTCGTAACGGCCTCGAAAAAGACGAATAGATAGTAAAGGAAATCTTATATACTAGGAATAGGAGGGTAGGTAGAGGCGTAAGGAGAGAGGCGTTAATAAAGTAAAAAGGATACGCCTAGATATCTTAGGAACTAATAGAGTCCCTATAAGAATTAACCGCCCTAGACTACTATAAAGAGAAGTATAGCCTGATTAAAGTTAATAATAGACTATATAAACGGTATAAAAAGAAGAAGAGTTATAGGAAAGGCAGTAAGGGTTAAGTAAAGGTTAGGATAATAATAAAGCTATCTATATTAATTAAGTCGGGGCGGATAAGCCCCGCCCCTAGCTACCGGGTTTAGGTATTAAGATTAATATCGTTACGAGTATCCTTATAACTATTAACGCTTTTAGCGATAATAGGAGATAATATAGATACTATAACCTTAGCCTACCTATCCTTTTTCTTTTTTTTAAAGGACTCGATATCCTTTACCTTAATATAAATAACCCCTATAATATTCTTAACTACCTATAAGAACCGGTTAAGCCGGCGTAGGCCTTTTACCCCTATAAAGGTAATTATTATGCTAGGAATAGGCGTAATAATAATAGGAGGCGCCGCGATAGGTATAGGTCTACCTACTACGATATAGGAGTCCCCGTAGGGGGGGGAGGCGGTGGCTTATACCGATAAGCGAGGCTTATTAATACCTGAGTTAATAGGCGTTAAGATAGGCTTATCCTCCTATAAAGTGCTAAAGGTCTTTTTTAAAACCCCGGACGCCTTCTAAAAGGCCGAATAAGCCGCTATAAGCGCCTTTATCGCCTTAAGGCTATAGAAAGGGTTATCGTTAACCACCTTCGCTGCCTTTAGGAGTACTACCGATAGACTAATTATCCTAGGCGGAGGAGGAATATATTTATAACCGCCCTTTAAATAATTATAATATTTAGGATCGGGTATCCTCGCTCCGGGTCCTAACTAATTATAGTAGCGCTACCTATCTTAGCTATTCGTAATAGCCTTTACGTAAAAGTAATAAAAGACTAAACGGGTCCCTTTAAAAGGATATTTTATTCCACAAGCACGCTTCGCGGGGCTCTTAACCACTATAGAAGCTTTACCCGCGGAACGCTTACCCTTAGCCTTAGCGGCTCGGGCTAGCTAGGCACGGCGGTCTATAGCTAAGGCAGGAGAAGTAATCTCTTTACTAGCCGGGGCGGGAGTAGGTGCCTCCTCGCCGGTATTATTATTATTATTATTATTAGCCCCCTATATTATATATATAAGTTAGTAAACGTCGCGCGAAGCTCTTAGGAAGAACGGGAAACGTACCTTAGGGGCCGGAGATAATCCTAAAAACTTAAATATCTTCTAGAGAGAGAGATAAGGGGTTAGAACGATAAAACGGCGTGTAAAAGGGTAGTAGGCGATAGAAAATATATTATTAATAGTAAAGGATATTATTAAAGAAGAGAAGAAAAAACGAGATAATAGAGGTAATAGTAAAGTTAGTATTATTAATAAACGAGTTATATAGTTAGGGAAGGTACGCTTATCGGTTCCTTATATAAAAGGAACGATCCTATAACCCGTCTATAAATAATAATAATAGCCGTATATAACACGTTAATTAATCGTATAACTATAAAGGCCTACCTTAAGCGCTCTTTAACGAATAAAAAGGTTATTCGGGATTAAAAAGCCACTAAGGGTTATTGTTTAATTAATAAAAAGGCGTTATTCGATTAAATAATAACGCTCCACGAACCTATACCGAAAACTAACGACTTACCGAGGGGGGAGGGGGGTAATATTATAGGCTAACCCCGTGGAGATAATTCGGTAAAGCACCGGATCTTCCAACTAATCATAGTATACTCCTAGTAGGTCGCCGCGATATTATATTTAGGTCGTAGGCACTTATAGAGTTTTCCCCTTTCCTTCTTTTCTCCTTAGCTTTAGATAATTCAATTATTCGGCCTTACTCTATAAACAACTCGTGACTAGCCGCTTATATCACGCCCTTTTATAAGGCGTTCTAAGTTACCTACGCCTTCCTAAACAGGGAGAAAATAAGTTAATATAGCTAGGCGTTAAACTGCCTATTCTAGTTCCTAGGCACGTCCTGCCCTCTACTATACTATATTATTATAGATTATAAACTTACCTTAATCAGAGCGCTTAAAAGCAATCTAAAATTAAGGTTAATCGACTTCGTTTTGTACCGCTAGTATATTAACGCTAATATCCTCGCTAAAACAAAAAGCTTTTTTCTAATAGTAACGCGAATAGCCGATAATCGCGTTAAGCGACACCCTTAGTTCTATACCTTTCTTAAGGCCTAGAATGCCTTAATTAATAGCGCTATAAAGGACGTGTTTAATTAATAACTCAAGGAATTCTAGTAGGATAGCGTATACCTAGTAAACGCTATTAGATACGCTATAAATACCTGGATCACGCTATAGAAAGAGAGGTTTATTCTTTGCTAGCTAAATAAGGTCCCCCACTTTAGATATTTAACTATATCTATTACAGAGTCCTCCTACGCGAGTCTTAAGACCTTCCTATGCTCTTTAACTAGCGATTTAGCGATAGTGTTTCGTAAACTAAAGCTATACTAGAGAAATTAAGAGGAGGAGATTATGCTTAAGAGGAATAGGCGAAGTAATAGAGTAGCGTTTACTATATAAGGCTTTCTTTTTAGCCTTATTCGCTATTAACTTATCCTATAGGTACTCTAGATTCTATAAACTAATAAAATCCCTCTTCTACCTAGAGAGTATTAGGGTTATTAATAGCCTTAACGTTAATAGCCTTAGCGTTAATAGCCGGCTATAGGCGACTGCCCACTATGCCCTATTTTACGGACCCACGGTCTGCCTCTTACTATATGCTTACCCGCTATATACGCGATAATAAGCCTCTTAAGTTACGGTCTTTTAATACCTACTAGCGATAGGATCGAGACTGACTTAACGCGTAGGATCGCGATAACCTTAATAGGCTGGATCGCTATAAGGCTGGTACTATAGGCGAAGGTACTCCTCTTACCCCGTCTCCCTAGGTGCCCTTAGATCCTATGCTTATTCGTGGAAAAGGCCGCCCTAAAGGCGCCCTATAGATATTAAGTTCGAGTCACGCCAGGGGCTATAGGCGGAATAGTACACGGAGACTTCCTTCGGGCTTCGAGATTACCTAGAATAAAGAACGGAACGAGGTAATTACCGCTCCTTTATCTATAGTATCTCCCGCCCTGCCTACGGTGGATATATACGAGCCTAGAACCGCGGCTCCGCGTAGGAGTTATCGGGTTTACGAATATATTAAGGAATAAAAAGCAGAGGAGCCTATTAGGGCCCTACTAGAGTATCCAGATATAGCTATATCTGCCCGTTTTAAGGGTCCGATTAATAAGCGATTAAGGCGACTTAAGGTGGAGGCGAGGGAAGCTGCTTAAGATAATCGAGACCTGGATAAAATGGATACGCTGGCTATGTAACCTATCTACGAATACACTGGTAGTAATTAACTTGCTTAAGATAATGAATTAATACGATGTAACTGTATATACCTCGGCCCGCTAAGACCTCGCTTTATTATAGAAAAATAGGTCTTATATAAGTAAGAGAACATATAGAGTCATGACTCCACTTTTACGGGCTCGATATCAAAATGTACGGGCTCCGCAGTGTTTCCCTGGATAAATTGCCGACGCTCGCCTGCCTAGCAGAGATAAGATACGATAAGATAAGAACCTATCGGTGTGGGGTCCTCGGTGTTTGTCAGCGGCCAGTGGTTCATCTCCGCCAATTTTCATACTTATACGTCTTGGCAATATCAGACGTCGCTTCATTTTCAGCGGCAAAACAAAAGGAAAAATGACCAGCCTCAAACGCACATTTGGGGCAGACTCGTTCGCCTCGAACCTATCCAGCAAGGTTTACGTGCGGTCAACGAGAAGCGGAAAGGTGCAAAAAATCGTCCGCGAAGTCTACCTACGTCAAGACATCCCGTGCTCTTCCAAGCTATGCCGCCAGTGCTCTCAAAATGCTCCCCGGGATGCCGCCGGCCGTGGTCAGTCTCATGAGGAACTGCTCTTATTCTTCGTGTCTTTCTCGTATCACTGACCTGTTGCAGCGGTATCGTTCGTTCTCTCGGACAAGCCGGCGGGGACCAAGGCGTTCCCCGACGGACATTACATCCTGCCCGATACCAATGCGCTTCTGAATGCCATGGATCTCTTTGAGCAGACCTCGGCGTTTTACGACGTGATTATTCTTCAGACGGTCCTGGAAGAGCTCCGGAACCGTTCATTGCCGCTCTATAACCGGCTGATCAGTCTCACGAAAAGCGAGGAGAAGCGCTTCTACGTCTTCTTCAATGAGTTTCGCCTCGAAACTTATATTCATCGTGAGCCCAATGAGACCGTCAACGACCGTAACGACCGCGCCGTTCGAAGGGCCGTCAAGTGGTACGGTCAGCACCTGGCGCAGTCCACCAAGTCCAAGAACCTGCCGGTCGTCGTCATGCTCAGCGATGATCGCGACTGTATCGCCAAAGCCAAGGCTGATGGCCTTCATGCCATGACATTATACGACTATGTCGGAGGGCTGGAGGACTCTGAAAGGCTGCTCGACATGGTCCCCGAGTCCCGGGAAGGAGGGCAAGTAGACAAGCGCACCGGTGCCCTGTATCCGGAATACTACACCCTCTCCAGGATGATGACTGGTGTCAAGGCCGGCCTCCTGCACCAGGGCATCTTCAACGTCTCCCCTTACAACTACCTGGAAGGATCAATCAAGGTCCCCGCCTTCGCCAAGCCGCTCGTCATCTTGGGCCGAGAAAACATGAACCGCAGCATCAACGGTGATGTTGTTGTGGTGGAAGTTCTCCCGAAAGACCAGTGGAAGGAACCATCCACGAAAATCATCGAAGAGGAGGCCATCACGCAAAACGAGAACGCCGACAACGAGGAGGACTCGGGCCTCGTATCCGAGAGAGAGCGCAAGGCTCTGCAAGAGGAAGTCAAGAAGACCCATAGCAAGAGCACTGAGGGTCGGCCTCAGCCGACCGCCAAGGTCGTCGGCGTTATCAAGCGCAACTGGCGCCAGTACGTCGGTCACATTGATCCCTCCTCTACCAGCCAGAGTAATACCCAGGGCCGTCGCCTGGAGAACGTGTTCCTGATTCCCATGGACAAGTGTATCCCCAAGATCCGGATCCGGACGCGGCAGTCCGGAGAGCTCCTTGGCAAGCGCATCTTGGTCACCGTTGACGCTTGGGAGCGAGACTCCCGCTATCCTGTGGGTCATTTCGTGCGTTCTCTGGGCGAGCTCGAAACCAAGGCTGCCGAGACGGAAGCCCTACTTCTCGAATACGATGTGCAGTACCGCCCATTCCCCCGGACCGTTCTCGATTGTCTTCCCAAGGAAGGTCATAACTGGAAAGTTCCGGCCAGCATGGATGATCCCGGTTGGAAAGGCCGGGAGGATCTTCGCCATCTTCTCATCTGCAGCATAGACCCCGTTGGGTGTCAAGATATCGACGATGCTCTTCACGCCAAGCTTCTGCCGAATGGTAACTACGAAGCGGGCGTTCATATTGCCGATGTGTCCAACTTTGTCAAGCCCGCCACGGCCATGGACACGGAAGCGAGCACTCGGGCGACCACGGTCTACCTGGTTGACAAGCGGATTGACATGCTGCCGATGCTCCTGGGCACCGACCTATGTTCCCTGAAGCCCTACGTGGAACGGTACGCCTTCTCGGTCATTTGGGAGCTGACCCCGGAGGCCGACCTGGTGAACGTCCGCTTCACCAAATCGGTCATCAAGTCGAGAGAGGCATTCAGCTACGAACAAGCGCAGCTGCGGATCGACGACACTTCCCAACAGGACGAGCTAACCCAGGGCATGCGAATTCTTATGAAGCTGTCGAAGAAGTTGAAGCAAAAGCGCCTGGACGCCGGCGCCCTCAGTCTGTCGTCGCCCGAGGTCAGGGTGCAGATGGAGTCGGAGACATCAGATCCTATCGATGTGCAGACGAAACAGATGCTCGATACCAACTCGTTGGTCGAGGAGTTTATGCTCTTCGCCAACGTCAGCGTAGGCAAGAAGATCTACGAAGCCTTCCCGCAGACCGCCATTCTCCGCCGCCACGCCGCGCCACCCAAGACGAACTTTGACGAGCTCGCGAACCAGCTCAAGGTCAAGAAGGGCCTGGAGATCCACGTCGACTCGAACAAGGCCCTCGCCGATTCGCTCGACGCCTGCGTCGATCCTTCCGACAAGTTTTTCAACACCCTCGTCCGCATCATGGCCACGCGCTGCATGATGTCGGCCGAGTACTTCTGTTCCGGCACCCAGTCGTACCCCGAGTTCCGCCACTACGGCCTCGCCTCGGAGATTTACACGCATTTCACCTCCCCCATCCGCCGCTACGCCGACCTGCAGGCCCACCGGCAGCTGGCCGCCGCCATTGGGTACGAGCCCCTGCACCCGGCCGTCCGCAGCCGCGGCCGCCTCGAGGCCATTTGCAAGAACATCAACGTCCGGCACCGCAACGCCCAGCTGGCCGGCCGTGCCAGCATCGCCTACTACGTCGGGCAGGCGCTCAAGGGCAAGCAGGCCGAGGAGGAGGCGTTCGTCATGAAGGTCTTCAGCAACGGGTTCGTGGTGCTCGTCCCGAGGTTCGGCATCGAGGGGCTGATTCGTCTGCGCGATCTGGCTACCCCTGAGCCCGAGAGCACGTTCGACCCGGAGAACTATACCCTCACGACTACCGGGAGCCGGGCCGTGACAATAGATCTCTTCCAGAAGGTTCGGGTACGCATCCAGGATGACATGGATGAGAAGACGGGCAAGAGAGGTGTCAAGATGGAGTTGGTCAGTCCCTGATCGGGAGGCAGGATTCGGTTTGGGCTGTGGTTAGGAGGGTTCTCAGGGGGCGGGGATTACATGTCTGTGGCCATGATCACACATAACTTGGCGTCTGCGCTCATTCGACGAAGTAGAGCCACGAATCGATAGTTGGACCACAAAATGAACAAGTCAAGCTAAATGAACGAGGCAAACAAAGTCATAAAGGCTACAGCGACGAGTAGTCATGTAAACCAAGTCCCATTTTGGTCTGTATTGGCCCCTATTTTGTACCATGTAAAACGCCTGAACGCAGTCTGAGAGATCAAATAAGAAAGGTATCTATCAACCCGGAAAGTAAAGTTAAGAGTCCACAGTTTTCTTTTTCAGCCAAACCCTTCGTAGAATCATTGCTCCATGGCATCCGTCTCTGGCGCGTCACCGTCGTCTCCCCACAGGCCGTCAATCTTGAACTCCTTGGCCCATTCGCTGACAATGACTTTCTGGTCTGGCGCGGGCGCCCCATCTGCCGTTGGCGCCGTTGAGGAGACATTGTCGGTGGTGGCCAGGACCGGCGGCTCGGCCCAGCCCTGAATGCGGCCGTCGCGCCAATCGTTGATGACGGTCATGGCGGCGGAATGGAAGTTGGGAACGCCGCCGCGGCCGAGGCGCCCGCGCTTTCGGGCCACCTGGATGAGGAAGTCGGTGGTTACGTCTCTGCCTTCGGAGGACGACCCCGTGGGGACGAGGGGCGCGAGGTCGTAGACGTCGAAGAGCTTTTGCATGAGTTCGGGGGATGCGGAGAGACGCTTCAGCAGCAGGGTGACGGCCGGGATGGGGTCGTCGATCTGCTTGGGCGGGACGGCGTTGAGGAGGACGAGGTGGGCGCGGGCTTCGGCGGCGTTCTTGAGGGAGACGAGCCCCCCGCCAGTGGAGGAGGAGGAGGAGGTCGAGGACGAAGGGAAGACGATACCGGGGGAGTCGAGGAGAGTGAGCTTACTGTCGATCTTGACGGCGCGGATGCTGGTGGTCACGCCGGCCTCGGCGCCCGCGGGGCAGGCCTTGGACGGATTGCCTCCCCTGCCGCCGCTTAGCCTGCCCAATAGAGCATTGATGACGGACGACTTTCCGACGTTGGGGTAGCCGATGACGCCGACGGAGATGGCCCTCTTGAGCTGCTTGCTGGCGGCGTACGACTTGAGTGCGCGGAACAGGTCGCCCGAGGTCTTTTGCACTGTCAGGTCCCTGTGGTTGAAGGTCTGGGCGTTGGGCGCCGGGTTCGAGGCGCGGAGGGGGAGGGTGGGGAAATATCGGCGCAGGTGGGCGAGCCAGTCCTTTAGAGCCTTGGGGGGGATCAGGTCAATTTTGTTGAGGACGAGGATGAGCCTCTTGCCTCCGGAGGCGGCGGCCATGACGCTGCGCTCGACGTCCTGGGATCTTGTGCCTTCGGGGTCTCGGGCATCGAGCACGTAGATAATCACGTCGGCTTGTTCAACGACCTGTTTGAAGACCTTGTCGTACGCCTTGCGCGAAGTGGCATTCTTGAATGCCGGGTCGACCAGCGGCTGCTCGTCTTCACTGGAATCATCGTCGTCTTCATCCATGTCGCCGTCCTGGAGCTGCTGGTCGTACTTCTCGGCGGCGGCCCTCGCGCTTGCCAGGAGTGCCGCCATGGGATTCGATTCGTCGACCTCATCGTCGCCATCCTCGTCCACCATCATGTCCATATCCGCGCCGTCAAGCTCCGCATCGTCGTCCGCATCGTCCATCTTGTCGGCATCGTCCTCTTCCTCTTGCGTTGTGGCTCCCGTCTGTGCAGCTTTGAGCATCTCGCGACGCTTCTGCGCCTCCTCCTGTTTCCTGGCACGTTTCTCTTCAATCTCCTCCAGCATCTTCTGCTTGTAGGGGAAGAGGTTCGGGATACCGGGGTCTTTCTTCAGCTTGGAGCGCCATTCCGGGTTCTTCTTGGCCAACTTTCTTTGTTTCCTTTGCTTGGCCGCCGATGCCTTCTCGATCTTATGGCGCAAGCGGGAGGGCTGCCGCTTGGACTTGGGCCCTGGATGGAGAGGTTAAAGTCAGCGGGAGATCTCAATGGCTTACGACAGGTAGAACCGTCACAGTAGTGGTAGTGGCGATGTAAGGGATATACCGACTCTTTGGCTTGGTAATGGAGTTGGCCATGGTGAGAATGAGAAACCAGCGATTTTGTTTGGGGTGTCGTTGAGGTCGTGGTCACCGCTGGCTGCAAGAAAAAAAAAAGGCCTTATTAGTCTGGTGTGCAACCTGAATCTACAAAAATTCAGTGAGTGGTACGCTTCTGCCACATCTTACCGCCCTGGTTTCCCCCCACCTTCTTGCTCACCGCCCGCCACTACCGCAGTCGAATGACTAAGCAGAAGTATCTACGTAATCTGGACTCATATTTCCTCATTAGGAAACTCCGCGGCATCAAGACGAACAACCCCCATAGATCGTATCATGACGCTGCGTATTTCTTCCCTTTATTCAAGTTTGCGCCTCGAAATCCCCAGAAGAATCATTATAATCTAGGTCTCTCATTTTTCTGAATTTTGTATAAATACTGAACCCACTGCTCTCTGTGTCACGTCAGCAACCGAAAACTACTCGTCCTCCCTTATTCAAGCCCTCATCACGATCATATTAGACAACCAACCACAGACAACATGGGCTCTGTTGAACAAAACTCCAAGGGAGCCTTCAATGCGCCTCCTCAGCGCGTTGAATTCCATGGCTTCCTCTTCGATATGGATGGCACCATCATCGATTCGACGCCTGCCATTATCAAACACTGGACAAAGCAAGTATAAGCCTTTCACCTTTATATCTCCCCTTCCCATTACCTTGCTTGACTTCAGTCCCACGTGAACCTCTCATCCCTTGCATCTGCAGCTGTTCAGGCCAATAACTTCAACGTCTACCCAGCCCTCACCCTTTGCAAAGGGATCAGTGTATCTATCGGCATGGCTAACAAAGAACCTTCTCCCTTGACAGTATCGGCGAAGAAATCGGGGTATCTGGAGATGTCATTCTTAAGACCTCACATGGCCGCCGCAGCATCGACGTCTTGAAGATCCTGGCCCCAGAAAAAGCAAATTGGGATTGTAAGTTTCATGCCCGCAACATTGCCCCTCCTGCCTCGTTTCATCCCATCCCTCCGTCATCGTGAGGAGTTGGATGTTGCATGATGAGAGAGCAGCAAGTATCACTTTCCTCCCTCCACCCTTGCTTCCCCCTCCCCTCACATCTCTTTCACTTTTCCCCTCTCATCTCTCACAAGCCTGAGGAATCTTACTCCTATATCGTGCGGATGAGCGATCCGAGGAACGTGGGCAATCAAGTCCGAGACTATGGGTCAAAGGAAGCTGACAGGAACTCCCCCTGGTTAGACGTTCGCGGGATGGAAGCCCTCCTGCCGAAACTCTACGGAGACGATGCCGTGGAGATCCCTGGCGCCAGGTCCCTCCTCAAGTCCCTGATCAAGGAAAACGCTCCCTGGACCATCGTCACTTCAGGCACCGAGCCCCTTGTCGAGGGGTGGCTCGGCGTCCTCGGCCTTCCCCAGCCCAAACATCTCGTCACTGCCGAGTCGGTCATCAACGGCAAGCCGGATCCGGCGTGTTACGTGATGGGTCTGGAAAAGTTGGGTCTGCAGGACCTAGCCAAGGAGGTCCTCGTGCTGGAGGACAGCCCGGCAGGAATCAAGTCCGGAAAAGACGCTGGGTGCAAAGTCATTGGCGTGGTCACCAGCCACACCCTGGAGCAGGTCGCTGCCGCAGAGCCGGACTGGATTGTCAAGGATCTCAGCTCGGTCAAAGTGGTCGGATACGAGAACGGAGTAACGACATTAGAGATTTCAGATGCCTATGTTCCCGCCGCAAGTCGTACATAGAAAGATAGACTCGCATCCGCATTCGCCGATAGACTGCGAGACGTAATCTTAGATCGTGTAGCTGCTATGGCCACACTCAGTTTTGATGTCCACTTCCGAGCTTCGGGTGTGTTCGGTCTATTTGCTATGTTATCAAGAGGACCATCATTTATCGGAAGACGGACCAAGTCAGACAGCCGAGGCTGCACCGCCTGTAGTCAATGTGCAGTTTGGTCCGTCGGGGAACTTCAGGCGGTTGAAATAAAAGATAGTGTCACAGTCCGTGGAACATGCAGAGCTCGAGGCTCCCGCCGAAAGGAATACATACTGCCAAGAAAACGGCACCCTCGCACTGCACTGCGCGTCTTCTCTGGAGCAGTGCCACAAGAAAGTCCCTGCTGCCGGAGACGGGTGAGGCACAATTGAGTCAGGGTATGCTGTGCCTCAGACGAAGGGCAGAGTTCTCGAGATCATGGGGTTAGTACACTCATAGATCCCCGCTCATCTCTCGGGAGGATCACGAGATCAGCGGCTGCTCAATCTTATGTCCGCTGCCGTCGATCAGACGCAGAACCCCCCTGGCCCCTCGCTTAGGGAATTCGAAAATGGAGGGAAAGGGGAGGTTTTCATGACAATACAAGACCCGAAAGGGAGAGTTGAATGGAAGAGACGATACACAACCGTCCGGTGGTGCAACAACGGGGAACCTGGAGTGCTAGAATCAAGCAAACTGCGCAGGGAGCACCCCTGTCCTCACGAACGATACCACCACCAGTACGCGCCAGAACGACGCGAGTGAGCTGGGCTAGATGGACAGAAAACTTTTCAGGTGTGCTAGTTGCGCCATGCCATTGGGGGGACGCAAGGTCCCGCAGCCGTTTTGCTTCGTTTCTCAGCCCAACGCCTTACCACGGACAGGTGCAGGAAACATTCAAGCCAGGGGTAGTAATGGATGGGTGGGTGGCCAGCAAGAACTCTCAGTGATATGCCATCATTGTTCTCAGGTCGGCGATATGAGTAACGATGGGAGAGTCTTGTGCTACCCCAACTCTGGTCACCGAAGAACGGATGATTGGTCTGGGGAGGGATAGCCTCGTGATGGGAGCCGACGGGCATCGCATCGGTTGATCACTGCGCAAACTGCTTCACACCCTACATGAGGCGCGCAAGTCTGGTCCAGTGGTGGTCTGTCAACAGCAAGCGAGGGGGAATGCCTCGTCCCTGGCATCAGCATCGGGTTCGATTCATCTCTTCCTTCCCCTCTTTTGAGCAGGGCCACCTCGTAGGTCCATGTACCGGCGTGCCCAAGTCCTCGGATCGCGCCAAGAACGATTTGCGCCAGCGAAACGCCGGTGCCAGTCCCCCGGGCGACAAATGCGTCCCTCTTTTCGGATAATATCCATGAACAGGTCCAGCCAGCGCAGAGGCGGATATCATTCACCACCCCAACGTCGAGCGACAAATCAGATGGAAGTACGAATATCTTGGTGCTGGGTAGTAGATGTACGTTGTAGGTACCAGAGGCGGGGTGATCGCTCCCCCACTCCCGCCTAACAACCGATGCTTTTTTTGGTTCATTTCTTTTTCCTTTACTCTGAATCACCACTGGACCAAGAGCCCTGTGGTGTCGCATCGAGAAAGAAAAGAAAGAACCAGCTCACCTATTACGCTGCATGGGGAAATGAGTTTTCAATCAAACCCACGTCATTCATCCGTAGCCAGTGGATCTACCATTCGTACTTTGTACATTACGTTGTACGAGACCATGCCTCGCTCAGTCGAGCTTGGATGGCCCCGCGATAATCAGACGAAATTCATGCATACCAAGTTGAACCCCCATGGCCGGGGGGTCTATAAATGACTTGGCTGATCAAGAAGTGGGCCCCCGGAAAGAAAAAAACGTGTTGAAATGTCCAAGCGCTGTCTACTTCGTAGCTCCCTCGAAAGGTACCGCAAAGTTGTTGTGTACCACATTGCGCTGACCGCCGCCCCGCCTGTCCGTGCACGACATGGGTACGTATTTGTTCTCCGCAGCCCCCTGTCCGGTCCCCCGTATCTGTTTGCCTTGATTAGGATATTGCAGGTCGGATCATCGCTTAGGAAATTACAACGTACGTTGTACGTTGTACACTAGAAGCCCGAAACCCTAGGTCTCGAGACTCCTACATCGCAAATCAGAATTCGCATTACAACGTACTTCGTATTTACGTTGTACCAGACTCGGCTATGCTAGAACCTACGCCTGTGCATTCGCTACTGTTTTAATCATACTTACGTTGTATATTAATCCCAGGGCTACGAAAACACACGGCATTCTCCCTTGTACAGTGACGAGACAAAACTGTCGAGCCGGTGTCCTTACAACACCACGCTATAGGTGTGCGTAGTTAGGTACATCGGCTCGACACTTATGTCGAGTTACTGTACGAAGCCGCAGGAGCTACGGGCTTTCATCGCTGATGATCGGGCCAGGGCAGGAATTCCTTGTAATAGGTACAATGTACATTGTATGTTGCACAACGTGTCGAGACTTGGAGTCTCGGGCTTTATCTTTTCCCGCGACAATTCCGTATCGGTGGTCGAGGTTACGTTTACGTTGTACAACGTACATACATTGTACCCTACAACCCCTGTTTTATTGTGTTAAAGGTACTTTCGCGGTTTACCCTTTTAGGAAATTCAAAAAGGTTCAAGAAACGTACCTTTACTAACAGCACCTACAATACCAATATACAACGTATTCGTATATTATTCCTGGATCCGATTCTAATCCCTAGTTAATATCAGGTTCAAATAGCAAAAATACCAGCTAAAATAACTGTCCCGGTCCCCGAGCAGTCCCAAAAAGAGAATAAGGACGAGGGCGAGGACGATATCAGTTACGTCAATACCGCGTTAAGGAGCTACAAGTTGGACTGATATGGTACTTAGTCCCCCTTGTTCGGTACATCTAAAACCCTGTATTTCATATAGAAATTGCCTTCTTTTTATGTACCTTATTATACTCTATCCTCTTATTATCGCGATACTATTGGTGTATTTGGATCCGCAAGTACACCACACACAATTAAACAGGGGTTAGAGGGTAGTTAGCCAGGTGACTCTAAAAAGACCCGAGATGAGACGAAAGACGAGAAAAGTGGGGCGTAGTGGGATGTTTTGCAATCTCCTATCCAACTGGCTCACCGACTAGGCTGAGGCTCGACTAGGTTGGCTGGGTTCCTGAACCAGCTCAAGCTAAAGTCCGCTCGCACGTGGCAGCCCAGTCCACATTCCTGATCGCTGCCGAACCTGATCGGGTCAATGTTAACAAGGTCGGTTAACGCTAATGAATCCTCCCGCCCTCGCTCCCTCCCAGCAACGCGGTCCAACTACAACGTACAACGTAAACATCATCTCACGCGGAGCCGAGTCGACCTTGCACTGGCGGAAAGTCATCACCACTATCATCTTCGTCGTCGTCGTCAGGGAACCGCTCCGGAACGGGAACACCTATTTGTGCCTAAGCTTTTCCGTATAACCCTTTGGAACATCTTTAAACATGAAATAATACCGAATATAGAGTACCAAATAGAAACAAGCGATTTTTTCTGGGCCCTAGGAAGTTCCCGCACCGAATCGCTTTGACGGTGACCGGGAATTGCTCCGTCTTTGATGTACCATGTACCGACACGCCAGGAATGATACACCTCCTCGATGGCATAGTACGACCCAATGGGCTGGCCCCAGGATCCGACTTCGGCCTCAAGCGTCTCGCCGAGCCAAGGTGGGGGGAGGGGGAGTTAAGCTCGAGTATTAGCTGCGTCCCAAACTAAGCCAAAGCCATTATCGTCTTAGAATCTGGAAAGACTTCTGTTGTCTGGTCAATTACTGGTAACCCTATGGTCCACGGCTTGGAAATACGTGTACTATACGCAATACGGCACAATCACTATTGAAGTGGCACTTGAAAGAGTTTCTAAAGTCGTGAGTCCAAGGTATATCGGAGCGCAAACCTGGGTCGACTGGGAGTCACGGACTGGCATATTGAGGCTGAGATGCGGGACGATTATAGGGTTCCACAACGGTTTATTTTAAACTCTGCGTTGTTTTATTCATTTCGCACCTCACCCCGTCGTGCTATGTACATACAACGTACATCACATATCCCTCAAGATACGAGAATGCTCATCTTTTTATTTTTATATTTGGCTTTACGTTGTACGTGCAGTGAGTGGGGTTGAAAAGGCGAAATGAGGGCCCACTAACCCAATTTTTCTGTGTTCCTGTTGTATGTATTCTCCTATTCTCCCTCTTTGAAAGTACATACAACTACAACGATATACATAGTGCGGAGTATTGAGCATGTACGTTGTACAATGTATGTACAAATACGCCGGAAGAATGGACCAATGGTGTACAGATAGTAGATACCCACTCATGCCCTCGAATCGAGCTGGATGCGCCTCGTCGAATCATGGTCTCTTTTCTCTCTTCCTTCTTAATATGGCATTGGAGGCCCTCGGTTCGAAGTTTTGGACGACCTACGGACAGGAAGGGAAGCCTAGGAAGGGAAACCCCTAATCAACCCCTTTCTTGGTTATCATAATCTAAGCTTATTCCAAGAGCGGTACTTCCATGTACAGTAACTCGACATAATTGTCGAGCCGATGTACCTACTTACGCACACCTATAACGTGGTGTGGTAAGTACATCAGCTCGACAGTTTTGTCTCGTCACTGTACCTAACGCACGGGGTATCCACTGGCAACGTGGTGCGGCCCCCTACCGAGGTACGGATGTTGTCGAGTGAAGCCAGGGCGAAGCCAAGATGAGCCCGAGCCCCTTCAACTACCGACATTGCAAACGAAAGAGGGACATTGTCTTATTTTTAGTTAGGTATGCTCTACATTGTAACTCCGCGGCCGCAATTGTGACTGCGGGACAGAATGAGCCTGCATCTGGAGCTGCACACGTACCAGCACCGCAGTCACCGCCCAACTCCACAAGGTCAAGGCTATGGCTCGGCCTTATCTGGACGACATTCCACCGCATGGGTGATCAAGGAGTACCACTATTTGCAGCCGCCCTGTCTGGTATTTACAGCCCTCTCTATCCTATTTCGGAAGGTTACACGAGCCCGCGCAGTAGTCTGTATACGCCACTATCTTGGCTGTATATGTCGTGTACCGGTATGTACCTGTATCGCGATAAAATTTTTATAGTGTTAAGTTTTAAATAAGTCTGAGTAAGACTCGGTATTCTTAAAATTAGTTAAATTAGCTAATAAAATAATATATTTCTGAATCGACTATCTTATTTAAAACTACTCTAAACTTAATCGCTATCTACTATAAAATAGCTATTTAACTAAGGCCACTAATCGCGCTATATTACTTATCGCTATGGCTATAGCGTAACCTAAAACTTACTCCTGGCCGCCTATTAATTCGAAGGCGGTATATTTATATATGCTTAGAATACCTGCTATTAAGTAGACTAATATACCTACTAAGACTCTGGCCACTATATTTAGCTAGGCGGCTACCCTTACGGTATATAGCGATACCTATTAATAAGTGCTCAAACCATCTTAGCCCTAAGCTTAGTAAATAACGCGCGGGTAGTCTCTATAGTAGCTACTATAGCTGCTTATACCGGATTAATCCTCCTACGCCACGGCCTTAGTTAATCCCTTTTATGCTATGATAGTAAGCGGCTACTTTAAGCCCTAGGGCCTTAAGTCCTAGGCGGCGCTTAACTCCCTTAAGTGCCGGCAGCGCGCAATCGCTACGGCTATCGCGGCTCGCTAGGAGTGTTAGGCAGCTCCCTTAATTAATTCCGAGTCGATCGGACAGGAAGAGGATTAAGGATTCGGGTCCTTTTACGTATCTATCGTATTTCAGGCTAAAATAGGTAGTAAACGGTTAGAAATAAGATAATATAAAAGGAGCGGGTAAATATACCAGGCTCTAATTAACCTACTAGTACGGATTAACTTAAGCATATTCTAGTACGCCTACTGCCTTTAGGCAGCGTAATATCGTATAGCGGTATAGTAATCCGTACTACGCCTAAAAGGTCCCTATATAGTCAGGAAAAGACTAATAAGTCCTAAAGGCTTCCTTTATAATCAGATACTATTACCAGATAAGCTCTAGCGCCTTAAATATAACCTCGAAGATAAGGCTAAAGATAACGGGTCGATTTATATATATTAGTGTATACTTTATACCCGCCTCTGCCAGGCTAATCCTTAGTCGCTTACTCTTTTTAGTTACTATCTATTAGACTTACGAAAAGAGCTTATCGAGGTTAATTAGACGATTTCGAAGATACGTCTTAAGCTCTGCGTGGGCGGACTCTATACGGCTTATTACTTTAATACCGTAGTTACGAAAATGCTTTACTACGTAGTTATAAAACTAATCGCGATACGGGAGGTAGGTCTATTTAAGATAATCTATAAGAGCTATAGTAAGGTTAGTAATAATAGTGGTAGTAGAGGGTAATAGTAATATACTAAACTATTTATAGCTAAACTACCGCTTTAACGAGCCCTAGTGCTTATTAAATAATTCCTCTATTAGCGTATAAACACAGGACCTCTATAAAGCGAGGAACCCGTTAACTATTAGCTAATTAGACGGCGCCGATATAGAAACACGCGAATCTCGTAATACCCTAGTATAATTACTATCTCTAATTTCGCTAGTAATTAAGGCGGCGATTTCCGGATTACCGGCGAGTTATAAGGCGACGATATTATTACTCTTATCCTCTTCGCGAGTACTAGTATTATATTTATTATTAAAAGAATTATATATAGCTATTATTCGGTTAGTAAAATTTTTTTATATACTAAACCCGATTAGGTAGGATAGGCGATAAGATAGCTAATATTATTATAAGAAAATTTTTTAAGGACCTATTACCCTACCCTATATATATATATATATATATATATATATATAATTAATCTATTTATATATAATAATCCAAAACACTAAAAAAGAGATCGTGGACTTGACTTACTAGGCGGGAAAAGGCTGCTTCCCTTAAAAGGGCCGTCCTATTTCTTTTTAGTATAAAGATTAACGTTCTTTATAATATACTATATACAGATCTGCTAGTTAATAGCAGGGAAAATAATGCTTCACGTATTTTTAAGAGCTTTATCGAAATTAGTGATAATAGAACTTAGAAACTGGATAGCCTTAATTATAAAGATCGCCTTTATCCTTTTATAGACTTATCTAAAAGCCTTTTAATTTTCCCTGGATACTAGGGCAAAGCAGTAGTTATAAGAGCTATAGTCTACGGCTACGCTTATAACCTTAAAAAAAGGTATATTAAAACGATTTACCTAAATAAAGGTTAGTTAATCGTAAATAATCCTAGAGTTTATAGCCGGTATTTACTAATAGAATAGGTATAATCTATAAGTAATAACTCCGGATTCTTTTTCCACTACTCGATATAGTCTTAATAGGTCTAAAAGATTATATCGATACGATTCGTATCGCGGTTAAAGTGCTAATAAACGTGGTATTCGCCTAACGCCCCTATCTATAGTTTCTTAAGGAAATACTGCGTTAATAATAAAGGTCCGTACTTCTCCCGCCGTAGCTACCCTTAATAGTTACGGATATCCTATACGTTAATTAAAAGGCCGTAAGGGAGATCCTCCCTAAATTTTTACTATATTTACCTAGTAATTTACGGGGCAAAGAGCTTACCTATACCCGATAGTTACTCGATTATTATCTTAACCCGGGCTGCTTTAGTAGCCCGTTACGAATCTAGCCTCGCTATTACCGATATAGCTATTATATCCGACGCGAGGGGAGGGTGGTTATAGAAATCCTTATCCGCGATAACGAATTCCCACGCCTCCCTAATCAGTATTATAGTGGTAGCCTAAGGGTATCCGATTTTAGTTATTTTAGTAGCTCTTTTAGTGGCTTTAGATGGCCTCTATGCGCCGCCGTGGTTATAGACGAGTCGGATACAGAAGAGCTTACCGGTGGCACGCTTCCTGTTACCCGACTTTATAACACTAAAGCCGTGCTAATAATAATACGCCTTTACGGCTATAAGGAGCTTATCGTGGGTGGTAGTAGCCGGGATAATAGGCCTAGGGCAGGAAAAGGATATCGTGTATTCCGAGATACTTAAAGATAGATAAAAATAATCGAAGAATAGCAGTGATTTTATAGTATAGAGTATTCGAGATAAGTTATAGTGAACAGCGGTAGTCTTAACACCATAAAAATTTTGTCGCGATATAGGTACGTACCGGTACGCGATATATGTAGCTAAGATGGTGGCGTATACAGACTACTGCGCGGGCTCGCGTAACCTTCCGAAATAGGATAGAGAGGGCTGCAAATACCAGACAGGGCGGCTGTAAATAGTGGTACTTGTGATCAAGAGCGGCTGATGGGCGGACTTGGGAAAGAAAAATCCCCCAATATGCACAGGTCGTTACACAGTCGTCAAGATATACAACGTACATATAGATATACATATCTGGAGCGTCGGGTATCAAAGTCCGATGCTTGTCTACACCGACATGATGCCGGCCAAGTTGCGCCCTAGAACATCTAGACCAAGCCAGTGGCTTCTTAGATGGCAGTCACCTACGAAGTAACATGTTCGGCTTGAGGAACAAACCGTCGCCTTTGCTTCTCTGCTTTGGAGGACTGTAGTCTGGTAAAGCGGGCGGGAAACCATGCGGATGATGCGGCAGTCTTGCGAAGTAAGTTTCCCAATCCCCGGAGAGGGCTCGCCCAGTCAACGCTTGAGCGGAATTGAAGTTTTCTTCGACTTTGGCGGTCAACTCTCGCTGCCAGCGCAAAGAGGGGAAAGATACATACATATGTATGTACGTTGTATGTACATGTTGTACGAATACAATTGGAGCGGACGCACGGTGTTGTGGGTTCGGGTTGCCAATGCCCGATGGCTGTAGCGACAGGGATTTGGTCGCCGTTCATTTCATCACCCTGCCGGGACCCGCTAAATATGGACGCTTTGGGAAAGCCTTCAATGTGGAACGCCGCTGAGTAATATGTGCGTTGTACACCCCCCTACGAATACGCTTTTTCACCCCAGCAGCGTTTTTTTGTTTCTCCTTGGAGGGCTTTCTTTTGCTTTCCCCCTGCAACAAACAACGAATCGCGTTATCGCGTTCGAGGCGATGTCAAATCTTTTGTGCCGGGACCAATTTCAATGACTTGCATGCGTACCCTCGAGTCCTTTGTATCCGTCCCGGCGTGGACAATGTCACCACGCGGGTTGCGATGTTTGTCGACCTCGGGTTCGCGGCCGACGGGAGGTCCACTCTAGACCTGGCGCGTGCCCTACAGCTTACAACGTACGGTACGATCCTGGACGAGTCCATGGGTTTCCAGGCGTTCACTACCCGAGACATGAACGGATGGCGTGTGGTGTTTGCATTCGGAGGCTGCGCTTTGAGAATCTGTCCGGTGGGCGGATGATGAATGGCACGCAAAGCGAGGATGGTAAACGTGGATTATAGTTCGCGCAGTGGAATGCGGCAATTATGATGCATACGAAGAATGAGTGTGTTTGACCGATAATCCGGAGTCGGGGCCGATCAATTCGTCCCGAGTCTACAACGTGTGTGCGCTCTGAAAAGAATAAGTGATTGACTACCACGGAGCATTACCGAAGACTCGGAGAATGCGGAAGTACGTACCTAGGCCGGGACAGTGGACAATGGTGGTGCCTTCTCACCGGTATGCATCTGTGGCTTGTTTCTTCTCTCTGCACACTCTTTCAAGCCGTGCACCCCGTACGTCCATCCCGGGTTCGGCCGGGGCGCATCATCGGCCTTGCCGCCCGGAGCTGTTTAATCTGTTCTTGGATTGCTCTAGATTTTGATGAAGAGATGACGATATCTGTGTGTCATAGGTTGGATGGATTCACCCTGCATACTAAGTACGTGATAGGATGTCCCTTTCGGAGGGGCGGCGAGTGAGTTGTGATTTACCGCCAGAGGCGTCACAATATCACTTTTTTTCTTTTCTCTCTCCTTTCTGATCGTGGTTTCTAGGAAAAGAACCATTTTCAGCTTATAGTCTGAGTCGAGCCATCACATCTATGTACATACTATACTCCCTTTTAGACTCTCACCATCTTCCCACTCATCCCACCTCCCTCCTCCCTCTTCAGCGGATCCAATCCAAGACCTGTCCCTCGGTATCAGGCAAGCCCGATCTCAGCCCTGCTCATCTACGGCCCACGCTTGTTCACGTCAGGTGCCCAATTGTACCTGGAGATTCGCCATTGTGCGTGACGAAATGAAATAAGCAAGGGATGAAGACTTCTTCTCCATGACCTGAGATTAGCGCGGTGCATCGCGATATGCTCCCTCCCACTCGCACTCGGCCTCGACGGGATCGGGAGAGGTTGCAGTAATACCCATCTTACAATATCTCTCTTGCATTTCTCCCATCCGTCTCCTTTCACTCCCTCTTTTGTACATATCTACCGGACTCCATGTCGGATCCGATCGATCCCTTGCTTTACTTTTGGTTCTCCTTTCCTCCTCCACACCATCCTCTTCACTCAACACAGTGGATCCGTCCAGGTCCCCGGCGTGTGCAACCGCCAAGCCTTATGGACTCGGGGCCTGGAGCGTGCGGCGCCAGAGCAGCGCCATGATGTACATGCGGGCTGGGGCCGGGGGACCAGGGGGGCCACTTTTAGATGTATATTGTAGGTATCTAGGTACAACATGTGTACTTTGTACAACGCAAGGTACTTAGGTAAGGTACCTTACAGTGACGAGCAGCAGGACTGACCTGAATGGACCCCTGTCGAACTGGGCCTGGCTTGCAGTCAAGGGGTTTTTTGTCCAGCAGACCCTCCTTTTACACCCTTAAAAAACTGTCCGAGCTTCCCTTGCGACCCCGGAGCGCTCGCTCCCCCACTTTTCCGAGTACAACACAACGTGTGTTCCTGAGCGGCACCTCCCTTCCCTTCCCTTCCCTTGATTGCGACTGGCCTTTGTCAACGATGTATCTTCCCAAACAACCCAAGGTTTGGTCGCTTCAGGTACACTTTTGCCATTTATGAAGTACATTGTATGAAGTACATGGCTTCGTCTACTTGCACGGTGACCGGTATCACACAAAGAAAAGAAGAAAAAAAAAAGCTCCGAAGGGAAAGTCAAAAGGGCAACAGTAATCGCCATCATGTCCACATCCAACCCTATTACAACGTACCCACCACACCCCCCCTATTTATCCTCTCCCCTATCCACGCCTCCCCGCCCTGGCGGGGCCCCTGACCCGTTGCCGCCACAAAACCCAAGACCACCCCTAGGGGTAGCTTTGGACCCATGTTCCCTCGCGACAGGAGCGCCCAGTGATACATACTCGTACATCTTCCCTCGAGCCCTTCTACTGAGCAGCTTCGTCTCTCACTTCCTCTCACTTCTTTTCCTCCCTTCCTCAGACCTACGCAATCCAGGACACAGGACTTCCTATCTCGCTCAACCGACATCTTCCACTCAACGAAACTAGCCTCGCTCAATTCGTTTCCACTACTCTTCTCTTAGGCTACTCTCTTAAGTGGACGGACAACCCGCCCTGCATCTTTCGAGTGCATATTTTCTTCCGGCCACTGCGTCCAGATTACCGTATTCCACGGCTCTAAGCTACCGTTTACCTCCATCTACGTCTCGATTACAGATTTTTACCAAAAAGAAAAAAAGAAAAAAAAAGGAAAAGAAGGACAGTTCTTCGCTCCGCCGCGCCTTTCGAGCTTGGCCGGCTCTTTGCAGGGGGCAATGGGGAGCCGCCAGAATGGAATGGACGGTCAGGTTCCGGGGCCCGATTTCGACGAGATGCAACACGCAACATACATGGAGCTTTTTCACAATCAGGCCTTGCATAGTAACTACGTCCATTACAACTATGGCGGATATCGGCCCAACCACGCCACAGCATACCATCCCAACGCCCACGTGTGGTCGCCCCAAGGTACCTTGATACATCATGACCATGGTGCGAGGACTACCGAGTCCAAGCCAAGACTGGCCAAGGAGGAGGTGGAAAAGCTCGAGAATGAGTTTCAGAGAAACGCCAAACCGACCAGCATCGTGAAGAGACAGTTGGCAGTGGAGATGCGAGTCGAGACTGCGCGAATCAACGTATGTGGAAACCTCCGCCCCTTCCCCCTGCGTTTTTCCACTCGACCTGTCGACCTGTCGACTGACCACGACTCACAGAACTGGTTCCAGAACAGGAGAGCCAAGGCCAAACAGGAGCAACGTATAAAGGCAAACAAGGAGAGGCGGAAATCCGAGGCTGCGTCGGACAAGTCGAGCGACGGCGCGGTCAAGGAATACTATCCAGACGGTAACCACCACGACGACTTGCGCCCTTCTGCCGCCCCATTCCCGCCGCCGAACGCCACGAACTCTCCGGCGGCAAACAATCCGGAGTCGCCCCGCAGGGCGGCGAGGAAGGGTAAGCAGCGCCGCCGGAACGCCACGAACTCTCCGGCGGACAGTCCGGAGTCGCCCAACAGGGCGGCGAGGAAGGATAAGCAGCGCCGCCGGAACTCCGGAACATGGTTCGAGTCGGACGCCTTGGAGGCCGCTATCCCCCAGCTTCGGGATTATTATTCAGCCGAGCACCTATCCTACACGCCCGACTCCTCTAGCGACTTTTCTGCCGGGGCCTCGTCAGACTTTGAGCAGCAGTACAGCCACGGGACTAATGGGATTTTCCTACCAGACTCATTCCCCTCGGTCGCCGCGGGGAGTCCGTCG